>NC_051154.1:3790691-3981157 GCF_013339745.2 Dermacentor silvarum | reverse complement strand
TGCACTGTGGTCTGCGTGGTACTGCACGTGTGCTCTGTTCTCAGTGTGACACTGCTTGCAATCTCGGAGCCTACGATGGCACTCGTTCTTGCACTGTTGTCTGCGTGGTACTGCACGTGTGCTCTGTTCTCAGTGTGACACTGCTCGCAATCTCGGAGCCTACGATGGCACTCGTTCTTGCACTGTTGTCTGCGTGGTACTGCACGTGTGCTCTGTTCTCAGTGTGACACTGCTCGCAATCTCGGAGCCTACGATGGCACTCGTTCTTGCACTGTTGTCTGCGTGGTACTGCACGTGTGCTCTGTTCTCAGTGTGACACTGCTCGCAATCTCGGAGCCTACGATGGCACTCGTTCTTGCACTGTTGTCTGCGTGGTACTGCACGTGTGCTCTGTTCTCAGTGTGACACTGCTCGCAATCTCGGAGCCTACGATGGCACTCGTTCTTGCACTGTTGGTCTGCGTGGTACTGCACGTGTGCTCTGTTCTCAGTGTGACACTGCTCGCAATCTCGGAGCCTACGATGGCACTCGTTCTTGCACTGTGGTCTGCGTGGTACTGCACGTGTGCTCTGTTCTCAGTGTGACACTGCTCGCAATCTCGGAGCCTACGATGGCACTCGTTCTTGCACTGTTGTCTGCGTGGTACTGCACGTGTGCTCTGTTCTCAGTGTGACACTGCTCGCAATCTCGGAGCCTACGATGGCACTCGTTCTTGCACTGTGGTCTGCGTGGTACTGCACGTGTGCTCTGTTCTCAGTGTGACACTGCTCGCAATCTCGGAGCCTACGATGGCACTCGTTCTTGCACTGTTGTCTGCGTGGTACTGCACGTGTGCTCTGTTCTCAGTGTGACACTGCTCGCAATCTCGGAGCCTACGATGGCACTCGTTCTTGCACTGTTGTCTGCGTGGTACTGCACGTGTGCTCTGTTCTCAGTGTGACACTGCTCGCAATCTCGGAGCCTACGATGGCACTCGTTCTTGCACTGTTGTCTGCGTGGTACTGCACGTGTGCTCTGTTCTCAGTGTGACACTGCTTGCAATCTCGGAGCCTACGATGGCACTCGTTCTTGCACTGTTGTCTGCGTGGTACTGCACGTGTGCTCTGTTCTCAGTGTGACACTGCTCGCAATCTCGGAGCCTACGATGGCACTCGTTCTTGCACTGTTGTCTGCGTGGTACTGCACGTGTGCTCTGTTCTCAGTGTGACACTGCTCGCAATCTCGGAGCCTACGATGGCACTCGTTCTTGCACTGTTGTCTGCGTGGTACTGCACGTGTGCTCTGTTCTCAGTGTGACACTGCTCGCAATCTCGGAGCCTACGATGGCACTCGTTCTTGCACTGTTGTCTGCGTGGTACTGCACGTGTGCTCTGTTCTCAGTGTGACACTGCTCGCAATCTCGGAGCCTACGATGGCACTCGTTCTTGCACTGTTGTCTGCGTGGTACTGCACGTGTGCTCTGTTCTCAGTGTGACACTGCTCGCAATCTCGGAGCCTACGATGGCACTCGTTCTTGCACTGTTGTCTGCGTGGTACTGCACGTGTGCTCTGTTCTCAGTGTGACACTGCTCGCAATCTCGGAGCCTACGATGGCACTCGTTCTTGCACTGTGGTCTGCGTGGTACTGCACGTGTGCTCTGTTCTCAGTGTGACACTGCTCGCAATCTCGGAGCCTACGATGGCACTCGTTCTTGCACTGTTGTCTGCGTGGTACTGCACGTGTGCTCTGTTCTCAGTGTGACACTGCTCGCAATCTCGGAGCCTACGATGGCACTCGTTCTTGCACTGTGGTCTGCGTGGTACTGCACGTGTGCTCTGTTCTCAGTGTGACACTGCTCGCAATCTCGGAGCCTACGATGGCACTCGTTCTTGCACTGTTGTCTGCGTGGTACTGCACGTGTGCTCTGTTCTCAGTGTGACACTGCTCGCAATCTCGGAGCCTACGATGGCACTCGTTCTTGCACTGTGGTCTGCGTGGTACTGCACGTGTGCTCTGTTCTCAGTGTGACACTGCTCGCAATCTCGGAGCCTACGATGGCACTCGTTCTTGCACTGTTGTCTGCGTGGTACTGCACGTGTGCTCTGTTCTCAGTGTGACACTGCTCGCAATCTCGGAGCCTACGATGGCACTCGTTCTTGCACTGTTGTCTGCGTGGTACTGCACGTGTGCTCTGTTCTCAGTGTGACACTGCTCGCAATCTCGGAGCCTACGATGGCACTCGTTCTTGCACTGTTGTCTGCGTGGTACTGCACGTGTGCTCTGTTCTCAGTGTGACACTGCTCGCAATCTCGGAGCCTACGATGGCACTCGTTCTTGCACTGTGGTCTGCGTGGTACTGCACGTGTGCTCTGTTCTCAGTGTGACACTGCTCGCAATCTCGGAGCCTACGATGGCACTCGTTCTTGCACTGTTGTCTGCGTGGTACTGCACGTGTGCTCTGTTCTCAGTGTGACACTGCTCGCAATCTCGGAGCCTACGATGGCACTCGTTCTTGCACTGTGGTCTGCGTGGTACTGCACGTGTGCTCTGTTCTCAGTGTGACACTGCTCGCAATCTCGGAGCCTACGATGGCACTCGTTCTTGCACTGTTGTCTGCGTGGTACTGCACGTGTGCTCTGTTCTCAGTGTGACACTGCTCGCAATCTCGGAGCCTACGATGGCACTCGTTCTTGCACTGTTGTCTGCGTGGTACTGCACGTGTGCTCTGTTCTCAGTGTGACACTGCTCGCAATCTCGGAGCCTACGATGGCACTCGTTCTTGCACTGTTGTCTGCGTGGTACTGCACGTGTGCTCTGTTCTCAGTGTGACACTGCTCGCAATCTCGGAGCCTACGATGGCACTCGTTCTTGCACTGTGGTCTGCGTGGTACTGCACGTGTGCTCTGTTCTCAGTGTGACACTGCTCGCAATCTCGGAGCCTACGATGGCACTCGTTCTTGCACTGTTGTCTGCGTGGTACTGCACGTGTGCTCTGTTCTCAGTGTGACACTGCTCGCAATCTCGGAGCCTACGATGGCACTCGTTCTTGCACTGTTGTCTGCGTGGTACTGCACGTGTGCTCTGTTCTCAGTGTGACACTGCTCGCAATCTCGGAGCCTACGATGGCACTCGTTCTTGCACTGTGGTCTGCGTGGTACTGCACGTGTGCTCTGTTCTCAGTGTGACACTGCTCGCAATCTCGGAGCCTACGATGGCACTCGTTCTTGCACTGTTGTCTGCGTGGTACTGCACGTGTGCTCTGTTCTCAGTGTGACACTGCTCGCAATCTCGGAGCCTACGATGGCACTCGTTCTTGCACTGTGGTCTGCGTGGTACTGCACGTGTGCTCTGTTCTCAGTGTGACACTGCTCGCAATCTCGGAGCCTACGATGGCACTCGTTCTTGCACTGTTGTCTGCGTGGTACTGCACGTGTGCTCTGTTCTCAGTGTGACACTGCTCGCAATCTCGGAGCCTACGATGGCACTCGTTCTTGCACTGTTGTCTGCGTGGTACTGCACGTGTGCTCTGTTCTCAGTGTGACACTGCTCGCAATCTCGGAGCCTACGATGGCACTCGTTCTTGCACTGTGGTCTGCGTGGTACTGCACGTGTGCTCTGTTCTCAGTGTGACACTGCTCGCAATCTCGGAGCCTACGATGGCACTCGTTCTTGCACTGTGGTCTGCGTGGTACTGCACGTGTGCTCTGTTCTCAGTGTGACACTGCTCGCAATCTCGGAGCCTACGATGGCACTCGTTCTTGCACTGTGGTCTGCGTGGTACTGCACGTGTGCTCTGTTCTCAGTGTGACACTGCTCGCAATCTCGGAGCCTACGATGGCACTCGTTCTTGCACTGTTGTCTGCGTGGTACTGCACGTGTGCTCTGTTCTCAGTGTGACACTGCTCGCAATCTCGGAGCCTACGATGGCACTCGTTCTTGCACTGTGGTCTGCGTGGTACTGCACGTGTGCTCTGTTCTCAGTGTGACACTGCTCGCAATCTCGGAGCCTACGATGGCACTCGTTCTTGCACTGTGGTCTGCGTGGTACTGCACGTGTGCTCTGTTCTCAGTGTGACACTGCTCGCAATCTCGGAGCCTACGATGGCACTCGTTCTTGCACTGTTGTCTGCGTGGTACTGCACGTGTGCTCTGTTCTCAGTGTGACACTGCTCGCAATCTCGGAGCCTACGATGGCACTCGTTCTTGCACTGTTGTCTGCGTGGTACTGCACGTGTGCTCTGTTCTCAGTGTGACACTGCTCGCAATCTCGGAGCCTACGATGGCACTCGTTCTTGCACTGTTGTCTGCGTGGTACTGCACGTGTGCTCTGTTCTCAGTGTGACACTGCTCGCAATCTCGGAGCCTACGATGGCACTCGTTCTTGCACTGTTGTCTGCGTGGTACTGCACGTGTGCTCTGTTCTCAGTGTGACACTGCTCGCAATCTCGGAGCCTACGATGGCACTCGTTCTTGCACTGTTGTCTGCGTGGTACTGCACGTGTGCTCTGTTCTCAGTGTGACACTGCTCGCAATCTCGGAGCCTACGATGGCACTCGTTCTTGCACTGTTGTCTGCGTGGTACTGCACGTGTGCTCTGTTCTCAGTGTGACACTGCTCGCAATCTCGGAGCCTACGATGGCACTCGTTCTTGCACTGTTGTCTGCGTGGTACTGCACGTGTGCTCTGTTCTCAGTGTGACACTGCTCGCAATCTCGGAGCCTACGATGGCACTCGTTCTTGCACTGTGGTCTGCGTGGTACTGCACGTGTGCTCTGTTCTCAGTGTGACACTGCTCGCAATCTCGGAGCCTACGATGGCACTCGTTCTTGCACTGTTGTCTGCGTGGTACTGCACGTGTGCTCTGTTCTCAGTGTGACACTGCTCGCAATCTCGGAGCCTACGATGGCACTCGTTCTTGCACTGTTGTCTGCGTGGTACTGCACGTGTGCTCTGTTCTCAGTGTGACACTGCTCGCAATCTCGGAGCCTACGATGGCACTCGTTCTTGCACTGTTGTCTGCGTGGTACTGCACGTGTGCTCTGTTCTCAGTGTGACACTGCTCGCAATCTCGGAGCCTACGATGGCACTCGTTCTTGCACTGTGGTCTGCGTGGTACTGCACGTGTGCTCTGTTCTCAGTGTGACACTGCTCGCAATCTCGGAGCCTACGATGGCACTCGTTCTTGCACTGTTGTCTGCGTGGTACTGCACGTGTGCTCTGTTCTCAGTGTGACACTGCTCGCAATCTCGGAGCCTACGATGGCACTCGTTCTTGCACTGTTGTCTGCGTGGTACTGCACGTGTGCTCTGTTCTCAGTGTGACACTGCTCGCAATCTCGGAGCCTACGATGGCACTCGTTCTTGCACTGTGGTCTGCGTGGTACTGCACGTGTGCTCTGTTCTCAGTGTGACACTGCTCGCAATCTCGGAGCCTACGATGGCACTCGTTCTTGCACTGTTGTCTGCGTGGTACTGCACGTGTGCTCTGTTCTCAGTGTGACACTGCTCGCAATCTCGGAGCCTACGATGGCACTCGTTCTTGCACTGTGGTCTGCGTGGTACTGCACGTGTGCTCTGTTCTCAGTGTGACACTGCTCGCAATCTCGGAGCCTACGATGGCACTCGTTCTTGCACTGTGGTCTGCGTGGTACTGCACGTGTGCTCTGTTCTCAGTGTGACACTGCTCGCAATCTCGGAGCCTACGATGGCACTCGTTCTTGCACTGTTGTCTGCGTGGTACTGCACGTGTGCTCTGTTCTCAGTGTGACACTGCTCGCAATCTCGGAGCCTACGATGGCACTCGTTCTTGCACTGTGGTCTGCGTGGTACTGCACGTGTGCTCTGTTCTCAGTGTGACACTGCTCGCAATCTCGGAGCCTACGATGGCACTCGTTCTTGCACTGTTGTCTGCGTGGTACTGCACGTGTGCTCTGTTCTCAGTGTGACACTGCTCGCAATCTCGGAGCCTACGATGGCACTCGTTCTTGCACTGTTGTCTGCGTGGTACTGCACGTGTGCTCTGTTCTCAGTGTGACACTGCTCGCAATCTCGGAGCCTACGATGGCACTCGTTCTTGCACTGTTGTCTGCGTGGTACTGCACGTGTGCTCTGTTCTCAGTGTGACACTGCTCGCAATCTCGGAGCCTACGATGGCACTCGTTCTTGCACTGTTGTCTGCGTGGTACTGCACGTGTGCTCTGTTCTCAGTGTGACACTGCTCGCAATCTCGGAGCCTACGATGGCACTCGTTCTTGCACTGTTGTCTGCGTGGTACTGCACGTGTGCTCTGTTCTCAGTGTGACACTGCTCGCAATCTCGGAGCCTACGATGGCACTCGTTCTTGCACTGTTGTCTGCGTGGTACTGCACGTGTGCTCTGTTCTCAGTGTGACACTGCTCGCAATCTCGGAGCCTACGATGGCACTCGTTCTTGCACTGTTGTCTGCGTGGTACTGCACGTGTGCTCTGTTCTCAGTGTGACACTGCTCGCAATCTCGGAGCCTACGATGGCACTCGTTCTTGCACTGTTGTCTGCGTGGTACTGCACGTGTGCTCTGTTCTCAGTGTGACACTGCTCGCAATCTCGGAGCCTACGATGGCACTCGTTCTTGCACTGTTGTCTGCGTGGTACTGCACGTGTGCTCTGTTCTCAGTGTGACACTGCTTGCAATCTCGGAGCCTACGATGGCACTCGTTCTTGCACTGTTGTCTGCGTGGTACTGCACGTGTGCTCTGTTCTCAGTGTGACACTGCTCGCAATCTCGGAGCCTACGATGGCACTCGTTCTTGCACTGTTGTCTGCGTGGTACTGCACGTGTGCTCTGTTCTCAGTGTGACACTGCTCGCAATCTCGGAGCCTACGATGGCACTCGTTCTTGCACTGTTGTCTGCGTGGTACTGCACGTGTGCTCTGTTCTCAGTGTGACACTGCTCGCAATCTCGGAGCCTACGATGGCACTCGTTCTTGCACTGTTGTCTGCGTGGTACTGCACGTGTGCTCTGTTCTCAGTGTGACACTGCTCGCAATCTCGGAGCCTACGATGGCACTCGTTCTTGCACTGTTGTCTGCGTGGTACTGCACGTGTGCTCTGTTCTCAGTGTGACACTGCTCGCAATCTCGGAGCCTACGATGGCACTCGTTCTTGCACTGTGGTCTGCGTGGTACTGCACGTGTGCTCTGTTCTCAGTGTGACACTGCTCGCAATCTCGGAGCCTACGATGGCACTCGTTCTTGCACTGTGGTCTGCGTGGTACTGCACGTGTGCTCTGTTCTCAGTGTGACACTGCTCGCAATCTCGGAGCCTACGATGGCACTCGTTCTTGCACTGTTGTCTGCGTGGTACTGCACGTGTGCTCTGTTCTCAGTGTGACACTGCTCGCAATCTCGGAGCCTACGATGGCACTCGTTCTTGCACTGTGGTCTGCGTGGTACTGCACGTGTGCTCTGTTCTCAGTGTGACACTGCTCGCAATCTCGGAGCCTACGATGGCACTCGTTCTTGCACTGTTGTCTGCGTGGTACTGCACGTGTGCTCTGTTCTCAGTGTGACACTGCTCGCAATCTCGGAGCCTACGATGGCACTCGTTCTTGCACTGTGGTCTGCGTGGTACTGCACGTGTGCTCTGTTCTCAGTGTGACACTGCTCGCAATCTCGGAGCCTACGATGGCACTCGTTCTTGCACTGTTGTCTGCGTGGTACTGCACGTGTGCTCTGTTCTCAGTGTGACACTGCTCGCAATCTCGGAGCCTACGATGGCACTCGTTCTTGCACTGTTGTCTGCGTGGTACTGCACGTGTGCTCTGTTCTCAGTGTGACACTGCTCGCAATCTCGGAGCCTACGATGGCACTCGTTCTTGCACTGTTGTCTGCGTGGTACTGCACGTGTGCTCTGTTCTCAGTGTGACACTGCTCGCAATCTCGGAGCCTACGATGGCACTCGTTCTTGCACTGTTGTCTGCGTGGTACTGCACGTGTGCTCTGTTCTCAGTGTGACACTGCTCGCAATCTCGGAGCCTACGATGGCACTCGTTCTTGCACTGTTGTCTGCGTGGTACTGCACGTGTGCTCTGTTCTCAGTGTGACACTGCTCGCAATCTCGGAGCCTACGATGGCACTCGTTCTTGCACTGTTGTCTGCGTGGTACTGCACGTGTGCTCTGTTCTCAGTGTGACACTGCTCGCAATCTCGGAGCCTACGATGGCACTCGTTCTTGCACTGTTGTCTGCGTGGTACTGCACGTGTGCTCTGTTCTCAGTGTGACACTGCTCGCAATCTCGGAGCCTACGATGGCACTCGTTCTTGCACTGTTGTCTGCGTGGTACTGCACGTGTGCTCTGTTCTCAGTGTGACACTGCTCGCAATCTCGGAGCCTACGATGGCACTCGTTCTTGCACTGTTGTCTGCGTGGTACTGCACGTGTGCTCTGTTCTCAGTGTGACACTGCTCGCAATCTCGGAGCCTACGATGGCACTCGTTCTTGCACTGTTGTCTGCGTGGTACTGCACGTGTGCTCTGTTCTCAGTGTGACACTGCTCGCAATCTCGGAGCCTACGATGGCACTCGTTCTTGCACTGTGGTCTGCGTGGTACTGCACGTGTGCTCTGTTCTCAGTGTGACACTGCTCGCAATCTCGGAGCCTACGATGGCACTCGTTCTTGCACTGTGGTCTGCGTGGTACTGCACGTGTGCTCTGTTCTCAGTGTGACACTGCTCGCAATCTCGGAGCCTACGATGGCACTCGTTCTTGCACTGTTGTCTGCGTGGTACTGCACGTGTGCTCTGTTCTCAGTGTGACACTGCTCGCAATCTCGGAGCCTACGATGGCACTCGTTCTTGCACTGTGGTCTGCGTGGTACTGCACGTGTGCTCTGTTCTCAGTGTGACACTGCTCGCAATCTCGGAGCCTACGATGGCACTCGTTCTTGCACTGTTGTCTGCGTGGTACTGCACGTGTGCTCTGTTCTCAGTGTGACACTGCTCGCAATCTCGGAGCCTACGATGGCACTCGTTCTTGCACTGTTGTCTGCGTGGTACTGCACGTGTGCTCTGTTCTCAGTGTGACACTGCTCGCAATCTCGGAGCCTACGATGGCACTCGTTCTTGCACTGTGGTCTGCGTGGTACTGCACGTGTGCTCTGTTCTCAGTGTGACACTGCTCGCAATCTCGGAGCCTACGATGGCACTCGTTCTTGCACTGTGGTCTGCGTGGTACTGCACGTGTGCTCTGTTCTCAGTGTGACACTGCTCGCAATCTCGGAGCCTACGATGGCACTCGTTCTTGCACTGTTGTCTGCGTGGTACTGCACGTGTGCTCTGTTCTCAGTGTGACACTGCTCGCAATCTCGGAGCCTACGATGGCACTCGTTCTTGCACTGTGGTCTGCGTGGTACTGCACGTGTGCTCTGTTCTCAGTGTGACACTGCTCGCAATCTCGGAGCCTACGATGGCACTCGTTCTTGCACTGTGGTCTGCGTGGTACTGCACGTGTGCTCTGTTCTCAGTGTGACACTGCTTCGCAATCTCGGAGCCTACGATGGCACTCGTTCTTGCACTGTTGTCTGCGTGGTACTGCACGTGTGCTCTGTTCTCAGTGTGACACTGCTCGCAATCTCGGAGCCTACGATGGCACTCGTTCTTGCACTGTTGTCTGCGTGGTACTGCACGTGTGCTCTGTTCTCAGTGTGACACTGCTCGCAATCTCGGAGCCTACGATGGCACTCGTTCTTGCACTGTGGTCTGCGTGGTACTGCACGTGTGCTCTGTTCTCAGTGTGACACTGCTCGCAATCTCGGAGCCTACGATGGCACTCGTTCTTGCACTGTGGTCTGCGTGGTACTGCACGTGTGCTCTGTTCTCAGTGTGACACTGCTCGCAATCTCGGAGCCTACGATGGCACTCGTTCTTGCACTGTTGTCTGCGTGGTACTGCACGTGTGCTCTGTTCTCAGTGTGACACTGCTCGCAATCTCGGAGCCTACGATGGCACTCGTTCTTGCACTGTTGTCTGCGTGGTACTGCACGTGTGCTCTGTTCTCAGTGTGACACTGCTCGCAATCTCGGAGCCTACGATGGCACTCGTTCTTGCACTGTTGTCTGCGTGGTACTGCACGTGTGCTCTGTTCTCAGTGTGACACTGCTCGCAATCTCGGAGCCTACGATGGCACTCGTTCTTGCACTGTGGTCTGCGTGGTACTGCACGTGTGCTCTGTTCTCAGTGTGACACTGCTCGCAATCTCGGAGCCTACGATGGCACTCGTTCTTGCACTGTTGTCTGCGTGGTACTGCACGTGTGCTCTGTTCTCAGTGTGACACTGCTCGCAATCTCGGAGCCTACGATGGCACTCGTTCTTGCACTGTGGTCTGCGTGGTACTGCACGTGTGCTCTGTTCTCAGTGTGACACTGCTCGCAATCTCGGAGCCTACGATGGCACTCGTTCTTGCACTGTTGTCTGCGTGGTACTGCACGTGTGCTCTGTTCTCAGTGTGACACTGCTCGCAATCTCGGAGCCTACGATGGCACTCGTTCTTGCACTGTTGTCTGCGTGGTACTGCACGTGTGCTCTGTTCTCAGTGTGACACTGCTCGCAATCTCGGAGCCTACGATGGCACTCGTTCTTGCACTGTTGTCTGCGTGGTACTGCACGTGTGCTCTGTTCTCAGTGTGACACTGCTCGCAATCTCGGAGCCTACGATGGCACTCGTTCTTGCACTGTGGTCTGCGTGGTACTGCACGTGTGCTCTGTTCTCAGTGTGACACTGCTCGCAATCTCGGAGCCTACGATGGCACTCGTTCTTGCACTGTTGTCTGCGTGGTACTGCACGTGTGCTCTGTTCTCAGTGTGACACTGCTCGCAATCTCGGAGCCTACGATGGCACTCGTTCTTGCACTGTGGTCTGCGTGGTACTGCACGTGTGCTCTGTTCTCAGTGTGACACTGCTCGCAATCTCGGAGCCTACGATGGCACTCGTTCTTGCACTGTGGTCTGCGTGGTACTGCACGTGTGCTCTGTTCTCAGTGTGACACTGCTCGCAATCTCGGAGCCTACGATGGCACTCGTTCTTGCACTGTGGTCTGCGTGGTACTGCACGTGTGCTCTGTTCTCAGTGTGACACTGCTCGCAATCTCGGAGCCTACGATGGCACTCGTTCTTGCACTGTGGTCTGCGTGGTACTGCACGTGTGCTCTGTTCTCAGTGTGACACTGCTCGCCTACGATGGCACTCGTCGGCACTGTTGTCTGCGTGGTACTGCACGTGTGCTCTGTTCTCAGTGTGACACTGCTCGCAATCTCGGAGCCTACGATGGCACTCGTTCTTGCACTGTGGTCTGCGTGGTACTGCACGTGTGCTCTGTTCTCAGTGTGACACTGCTTGCAAACTCGGAGGCCACGATGGCACTCGTTCTTGCACTGTGGTCTGCGTGGTACTGCACGTGTGCTCTGTTCTCAGTGTGACACTGCTCGCAATCTCGGAGCCTACGATGGCACTCGTTCTTGCACTGTTGTCTGCGTGGTACTGCACGTGTGCTCTGTTCTGAGTGTGACACTGCTCGCAATCTCGGAGCCTACGATGGCACTCGTTCTTGCACTGTTGTCTGCGTGGTGCTGCACGTGTGCTCTGTTCTCAGTGTGACACTGCTCGCAATCTCGGAGCCTACGATGGCACTCGTTCTTGCACTGTGGTCTGCGTGGTACTGCACGTGTGCTCTGTTCTCAGTGTGACACTGCTCGCAATCTCGGAGCCTACGATGGCACTCGTTCTTGCACTGTTGTCTGCGTGGTACTGCACGTGTGCTCTGTTCTCAGTGTGACACTGCTCGCAATCTCGGAGCCTACGATGGCACTCGTTCTTGCACTGTTGTCTGCGTGGTACTGCACGTGTGCTCTGTTCTCAGTGTGACACTGCTCGCAATCTCGGAGCCTACGATGGCACTCGTTCTTGCACTGTTGTCTGCGTGGTACTGCACGTGTGCTCTGTTCTCAGTGTGACACTGCTCGCAATCTCGGAGCCTACGATGGCACTCGTTCTTGCACTGTTGTCTGCGTGGTACTGCACGTGTGCTCTGTTCTCAGTGTGACACTGCTCGCAATCTCGGAGCCTACGATGGCACTCGTTCTTGCACTGTTGTCTGCGTGGTACTGCACGTGTGCTCTGTTCTCAGTGTGACACTGCTCGCAATCTCGGAGCCTACGATGGCACTCGTTCTTGCACTGTTGTCTGCGTGGTACTGCACGTGTGCTCTGTTCTCAGTGTGACACTGCTCGCAATCTCGGAGCCTACGATGGCACTCGTTCTTGCACTGTGGTCTGCGTGGTGCTGCACGTGTGCTCTGTTCTCAGTGTGACACTGCTTGCAATCTCGGAGCCTACGATGGCACTCGTTCTTGCACTGTTGTCTGCGTGGTACTGCACGTGTGCTCTGTTCTCCGTGTGACACTGCTTGCAATCTCGGAGCCTACGATGGCACTCGTTCTTGCACTGTGGTCTGCGTGGTACTGCACGTGTGCTCTGTTCTCAGTGTGACACTGCTCGCAATCTCGGAGCCTACGATGGCACTCGTTCTTGCACTGTGGTCTGCGTGGTACTGCACGTGTGCTCTGTTCTCAGTGTGACACTGCTCGCAATCTCGGAGCCTACGATGGCACTCGTTCTTGCACTGTTCTCTGCGTGGTACTGCGCCTATTTGAACCTATTTTTTGCTTTCTCCATCTATTTCCTCATTGCAAGGTTAAACTGTTTAAAATATGACTGCTTGCTGCCCACAAGGTGGGGAAATTGTATTAGTTTAGCAACACTTGTATGGTAGTGTTATCCTTTACAGAAAGGTTAATTTCGTGGTAAGAGTGGGTTTAACCCCATTTTTATAACGCTTGTTCGAGGGGCACAAATGGTAAATTGTGGGGTTTTATCAGAAATCAAAGGAAGTAACCTATACAATATTGTTTTATGCAAGTGTGTTTTAGTGTTAGGATTACTGGTCAGAGAAAAATATACTTTATATCTTTATAGCAGGTACAGATTGGTGTGGGATTTGTGATGCCACTCAACAAGTGACATTACATACTAAAGTGTACCTCCGAAGCCAAGTGCGCATTAGATGTGGCACAGCACCTGTGGACACCAACGCAAGCTTGGGAAAGAAGCCCAACTGGGCAGGCCTGCCGGACTATCTCTGATGCATCTGGGAAGCTTCTGGTAACGCCAGAGAAAGTGGCTGCTGTGAAGAGTAAGTGAACATTCACCTCATTTAAGAAACTTGACTGTATATCTGAAAGTTATCTGGATGAGTTAACGTTGATGTGCACATAATCGAAAGAAATGCCAAAGAAAGAATGATGCGAGTGCCTATACATATGTCTTTTTCTTAAGCCGTATATATGCACTGTCAAAGCAGCATAGGATAATTTCGTGATATTGGTTTCTTGCGAAAGCTGTCCGCAGTTTTCCCCTATAATCGGTTTCAATGACAAGCAATCAAGAAAGTCAGGTAGCTACATGTGCCTTATTTGAGCATAAAAATGAGGAAAGAATTACATTTTTGGTTAGCAGCGCGACGATCTACATGGAAACGGGAGAGAAGGGACAGGAAAGAGCGCTGACTTACAACAATTTTATTGCGCACATAACCAAGGTTTAAATACCACGCTACGGCACAATAGAAAGAACAGAAAGGTGGCACGTGTTCAGGACTCAGCTTCCAACAAACAATATGCAAATCATGTGGTTAAATATTAAATATTAAAATATTAAATATTAAAAGCGAAGCCACATAAGCGGACGCTTATGTGGCTTCGCTCCTGGCTACCCAAAAAGAAAGTGAGCAGCACGCCTATAGTGCACACGTTGGACGGTGTGTCTCTCCCGACGCACGTGCGGTGTGTTCTTGGCCAAGGCCCAAAATTCGCCGTCCAGCCAAGTAAGAGTGCCCCGGAACTATTGACGCTTGTGAGGCAAGTGTCGTGTCGCGCCCCAGAGTCCGAAGTGAACAGGTGCACCTCAGAAGGCGTTGACGCCCTCTTAAGATGCAAAAAGCCTCAATGTAAACTCCCCCTGAGAAGCACTGTACAGTTTTTGCGAAGCAACTCCCTATCTCTGCTCACTTTCGACAAAGAAGCGGGACTTGCCGTCATGCCTAAGACTACCTTTATGCGCAAAGCTAAAGAGGCTATTGATGCGTCCTTTTCATGTCGTGATGATGCGGTGCTCTCCGTCGTTAGGAAAAGAGCACAAAAACTTTGTGAGAAACTAAATCTACCCAAATTAGCCTCATCACTAAAAAACAGTGTGAACTTGGGCCTATAAATGTTTTTCTCTGTTAAAACTCACAAGGTGGACTGGCCTTTACGTGTGATCGTGTCAGAGGCGGACACCCAGCAGCAGTCCCTTGCGAAGTTTTTGCAGACACATTTGAAATGCCTCACAATTGATGATCCTTTTAGGGTGACCGGATCTGGACAGACCATAGAATTTCTGAAAAATCATCACGGCCGAGCGTTATTAGCCTTTTCCATTGACATTAAGGATCTTTATTATTCGTTGCCCCATGACGCGGTGGTCGTCGCTGTCTCCGATTGCATTGACAAGTTTGGCAACGTAGCCTTCCAGAACGCCACTGGTATCACTATAGGGGGATTTTTGGAGCTTTTAGATACGTACTTGAAGTCGACGTTCGCCACTTGGAACGGGAAGACGTACCTACAAAGGGACGGAGTTTGCATCGGTTCATGCATAGCGCCCGTGCTGAGTGACATCTTGCTAGCCACTCACGGCCGTGCACTTTCCAAACGCCTTCCATCTTTCGTGGAAAAAGTTTTTAGGTTTGTAGATGATTTTTTAGTCCTTTTAGATACTGACGCCGACACTGTCGAAACTAGCTGCCGTGATGCCTTATCATTGTTTGAAGAATGTCTTCACCCATTTGTTTTAACCCATGAACTGCCTGTTGCCGATTCGATTAGGTTTTTAGATGTTCGACTCAGTTTTAGGAACAACCAGCTATGCTGGATGTATGAACCCAGAGCTAGCAAAGCTCTTTTACCTTTTAGCTCAGCGCATTCCAAGCTCATCAAGCGGGAAATCGTTAGCCTATGCTTCACCAATTCCCTTTCAAAGTCATGTCACCACTTAATGGAAACCTGTTTCGGGAAACAGGCCCGGAGACTTAAGCAATCGGGCTACCCGGGCAGTCTGCTGACGTCAGTAGCCGGAAGTTTGCAAAAGCAAGAAAAAGCTAGTCACCCCGATTCTGCCACTCCCAGGAACAGAGTCACCGTCATCCCTTACATTCACACCTTGTCCCATAATCTCAAGAAAGTTGGCCGGCGTGCTGGTGTCGACGTTGTGTTTTCGGCACCACAAAAGTTGTCACGCTTATGCAGGCAGGTCAACTGCTATCCCAAGGAGAAAAACTGCTGCAGAACCAACCATCATAACCGCTTTGTCACGTGTGCTGTAGGTGTTGTTTACAACATTCCCCTTTCCTGCGGCCGCGAATACATTGGTCAGACGGGATGCTGTCTCAATGAACGATTAAAGGAGCACAATAATCATGTTTTTAACTCCGTTTCAGGTCATCTCGGTATTCATTGCAGAGACAACGGTTGCAATCCGTTGTTCGATAACACACAAATTATCAGTCGCAATAAAAACAAACACACTAGAGAAATCATTGAAGCGCTTGAAATTCACAAATCTGGGGAGCGCTGTGAGATAAACAGGAGTCTAGAATTTCACAAAACATGTAGTGTGAAAAGAAAATACAGCTGAACGCTTTGCAAACACATTTAGCGAACTAAAAGCATTTGTCAAGCATTGACATATTCAATCGTGTGATGTGATATTTCTGACTATTTTTCTTTTTGCGGCAAATGAAAGTCATCGATCTTGTAGGCGTTGCTCAATACCGCGCGTGCGCGCACTTGACCCTTCTCTGGATCGCACCATGCTAGCGGAGCGGCATTCGCTCGCTAGCACTTTCGCAGCGCCCCTAACAGTCAGAGCTGTGACCCGCGGTTCGCAGTGAGTTGCGACCACGGTGGGCCAGGGGGACAGGGCGAGTCTTTGACTAAGGCGTTTATTCACCTTAGTTATACACGCTAGCATTGGCAACTACAGACACAAACAAAACCACAGTGGCGGAGCGTTCCGCACGGCTGAGACGAAACCCGCAAATGGAGAAAACACGCAATAGGTTGATAATAGAGAGTTCTAGGTTAGGGGAGGTAAGCCGCACCCAAGCGTTGGGGGACGCAAACTCCGGGCCATTCGCGCTCTTGTGTGCTCGCTTTGGGTTCTTTCGTACGCCCGGTGGTTTGCGTGCCCTAACGCTTGCGTCCCCTAACCGAAAACTCTCTAATGGCTCAGCTCAATTTGCGTAGATCTGCGCTCGGGCCCTGGGGCGGTCAGTCGCTCACAAAGCCCGGGCGCTGCAGGGGCGGTGTCCGCAGCTGAGAAGCGGCCAGTCGCTAGCTCCTCAGCAGGCCAACAACGGGGGAACCACCCGAGTGGTGGAGAGGTCCAAAGAAAGGGAAGGAGGCGCGAAAAGCCGCACGTAGTAGACCCTTTAGAAAATTCCGCGCTCCACGCATCGGAGGCGCGAACTACGCTCATCCGCCATTGGTTGTTCAGCCCAGACCACTGCCCGCACGGACCAATGCCTCTCCGCGTGGGGCTGCTTTTCCGTCATGCCAGGTTGATTTGCTAGGGTGCCAGTGCCGAAAATGCAGGTGAATAAGTAACGGCCTTACAACTGTCGCGAGCGCCACCTGTTGTCGTAGCGACTGGCCGCACTCCGTATGGGCTCCGCATCGCGAACCTTCGACGAGTGGTTCCCCTGCTTTCTCCCCACTGGAAATACTATCAACCGACGCAACTCGGTGAGCGGCATTGATCGAGATCAATTTCCCCAAGATCAGGTGAGATCCTCGACTTTGGAAGTTTTGCACCACCGGGACCGCCGCGCTAAGCCTTATCCGTGCCTCGCCAGCCTAGACGCGGGTGCGCGTCCTTTCCCACGCCAATTTCCACGCATACTCCGCTCAGATGGAGACCCTCGGCGCCCGATTCTCTGACACCATGGACGCCGACGCTTCGTCCGGTCAGGATGAGGAGGACACTAATTGGTTTCTTGTCGCTCGGAAAAAGAAACGCTTAGCTCAAGCTGCTGCGAACCTGTCACCTCCTCCGGCGCCCCAAGCACCCCGCAAGACAAATGCGCGACTCCCACCACTGTCTATTGACGATTACAAGATTGTGTTCCGCCCGAGAGATGGTCGGAATCTCGGTGCGTGGCCTTAACCTTCTGTTGCCCGAGCCATCGGCATAGCAGTGAGGCTAGACAGTGCCGTTCTCAACAAACTTATTATTCGCAGCACACCGGACGAGAACCTCGCGGCATGGCTTCAGATAGTTCAATTTATCTGCATGGTCGTTACCCAACACGCCGTCCAAGCGTATGTAGCTGCCCCCGACAACTCTTGCAAGGGTGTAGTCTCAGGCCTTGAACCCAACACCACCACAACGACGCGTCTGAAAAAACCTCCGTTGCTCAGAAGCTCCTGTTCTACACGCTCGCAATATGGGACCTACGAATACGGCCCTGATCACATTCTCCGGCACCCATGCACCCCACTACGTCCGTATGTACGGAGCAGAACTCCGCTGCCACATCTACCGACCGCGCCAACCAGTATGCAACGTTGGGGCCGGACTCACAGCCATGGCCGTTCGAGGGACCGTGGCTATAAGAAAAAGGGATCCGACAAGAAAGAGCGAGAGGGCAGCGCAGTTCCCCCCCTTCCGTCTCACAGCCCCCACCTACTCCGCAACCCATGATGACCGACAATGAGCCGCGTCTTAACGACTCCCTGCAAACCTCTCGCACAGACTATTGCACACAACAGGCACTGAAAGAAATGGCCGTCTCCCTAAAGACTCAATTGGTGACTATAATGCAGGCGGAAAGGCGGAAAAAAATGAAAGAGGTCATTATGGCTCAAGTCATAGCTCCGCTTCAACAGTTAATACAGCAGGCCCTGCAACCCGCTGTCCAGCAGATAGTGGCCGATATTAAACAACAGATAGCGACTGCACTCGGCCAACTTTCAATCTCTCCACCTTTATCCAAACGCTCCCTTCACGAGAAACACAAAGATAGCATCCTTACCTTCTGTGGCCGTACCTTCTGTGGCCGTTCTGTGGCAGTCGCTATCGAAACGGCCGACTGCACTCGGCCAACCAGTGCTGTCACCCGTCACACACTCGGAGTGGGCTACGCCCATTGTGCCGGTTTTGAAAAAGGATGGCACCGTGAGACTTTGCGGTGATTTTAAAGTCACTTTAAACCAATGCTGCGAGTTGGAGCAATACCCCTTGCCTCTGATCGATGATATGTTCGCTAGCCTGAACGGAGGCAAGTATTTCAGCACCCTCGACTTACGTGATGCGTATAATCAAATTCTCTTGGATGAAGACTCGCGGAAGCTTTGCGTTATCAACACGCACCGCGGGCTATTTGCGTACAATAGATTGCCGTTTGGTATTGCTTCGGCACCAGCTATCTTCCAGCGGAAAATTGAGACTGTTTTGCAGGGCTTATCATGTGTTCAGGCTTATCTGGATGATGTTTTGGTATCGGAAAAAGATGAAGGTGGCCAGGATTTACGGCTCGTGCTGCAACGATTCAGAGAGCGTGGAGTAAAACTGCGGCTTGACAAATGCAAGTTCCATGAACAGTCTGTCACGTATCTAGGGCACAGAATAGATGAAGAAGGTCTTCACCCGATGGAAAAAAATGTGGAAGCAATCTTAGAGGCTGCAGAACCACGGAATGTCGGTGAATTGCGTTCGTTTTTGGGCATGCTCACATACTATTCCAAGTTTCTACCTAACATGTCGTCTCTGCTCGCACCACTGTACCAGTTGCTCGAGAAACACTCGCGGTGGAAGTGGGAAAACGTGCAGAAAGCAGCGTTTCTAACGGCAAAGCGCAGTCTGCGGGAGGCAGGAGTGCTCGTACACTTCGATCCTAAGAAACCACTGAAACTAGAATGTGATGCGTCACCGCATGGTATTGGAGCCGCATTGTGTCACACTGATGGGAGTGTCAACAGACCCATCGGGTTTCGTTCCCGAACGCTGACCAAAGCCGAGCGAAATTATTCGCAGCTGGAGCGAGAGGCCCTGGCTCTCGTGTTTGGTGTATCTAAATTTCGGGACTATCTTGCAGGCCACGAGTTCACCTTGGTCACCGACCACCAGCCGCTCCTGGGCCTCCTGAAGTCTGACAGGCCTACACCACCACTGGCTGCTGCTCGTATCCAGCGGTGGGCGTTGTATCTCGGAGGATTCCGCTACAGGCTACAATACTGTCCTGGCAAGCTGCTCATAAATTCAGATGCCCTGAGCCGCTTGCCCCAAGAGACGAACGAGTCGGAGGCCGGAGGTGAGCCTGCTGATTATCTCCTAGCGTTGGAAACCTTCTCAGACGGGACTATTTCACTGACGGAGTTAAAACGACAAACGGCAATCGACCACATCTTATCAAAAGGCGTAAGATATGTACAGCAGGGCTGGCCAGCAAGTAAGGCTGTGGAAGCGGACATGAAAGCATTTCTTGACCGGAGATTGGAGCTGTCCGTAGCACATGATTTATTGTACTGGAGCCGGAGAGTTGTGATTCCAGAAAAACTGCGCGCACGAGTGTTGGAACACTTGCATGAAACGCATCAGGGTTCCTCGGCTATGAAGGCAGTCGCCAGGTCCTCTTTTTGGTGGCCGGGTCTCGATAGCGATATCGAACGGCTATCCGCTTCCTGTAAAAGATGCATTCAAAACCTGCCTATGCCGTCAGCCGCACCAGCAAGGAACTGGCCTAAGCCAGAGGAGAGCTGGGAAAGAGTACACGCTGACTTTGCTGGGCCGGTCGCGGGTACAATGATCCTCGTGCTTGTAGACGCCCACAGCAAGTGGATAGAGGCTGTTCCCATGAAGAGAGCAAGCACCTCTGCTACTGTGAGCTGCTTGAGGAATATATTCTGTCGATTCGGTATTCCCCGTACCATCGTAACAGATAATGGCACACAATTCACCAGCGAGGAGTTCGCGACATTCACGAAGCGGAATAATGTAACTCACGTGCGCACGCCTGTGTACCACCCGCAATCAAACGGGTTAGCGGAAAGGGCTGTTCGCACCATTAAAGACGGCCTCAGAAAGATGGGCAACGGCAGCATAGGGGATAACCTGGATCGTCTTCTTTTTAATTACAGACGGACTCCCCTCAGTTCTGGAAAATGTCCTTCTGAACTTCTCTTAGGCTACCGCATCCGTTCCCGCTTGGACGCATTATTCCCTCCCATTCATGCAGGATCTACAAAAACGGACGAGTGGACGGTGCCAGCGGATGTCGCCGTTCATGTCCGTAATTACGGGCAGGGAGATAAGTGGACTCCGGGAAGAACCGTATCCGTATCCGGCGCCCGAATGGTCACCATTGATACACCTGAGGGACCCGTACGGCGGCACGTTGATCAGGTGCGCTCGGCCCAGTCAAGCCCGGGGCAGTGTGAACCTATTCCCGAAAACAAGGAAGAGACAGAACCATCCACGAATCAGGTAGTGTCCCCAGTACGACCACCTGTCCAGGGGCCTACGCAAGACACCCCACCTGCAGATGCTGGCGAAGTACCGCTACGTCGTTCAAAGCGACAGCGGAAACCACCACAGCGTCTCTACAATCTTAAGGGAAGAGAAATGTAGCAACGGAACCTATCTGGCTGCCATCGCCGCTTATCACGACAAAGCTAGTCACACGTGGACACAAGCAGTGCTCACTTCCCCCTCTCCCCTCCTGGCTATAAAAGCCCGATTCTACGATCAATAAAGGCTTCTTCTTATGCTTGCACGGAACTCGTCTCATTCGGGGATCGGAGCGCGCGCTGGGTGGAACCTTACGATGTAACACCTTCGCCCTGCCCGATTACCGACACCCACCCCGCTAACACCGGAAAGATCTCTTCCCGGCACCTCCCAGGCCGATGTGCCGCCATCCGGACAGCACCTGGGTATCAACCAAGCACAAATAATAGCTGATCATGGCCAGAAGCCGTAGGGTGACTCGCACTATCCCCCAACTCCTAAGCGTGTGACAATGGAATTGCAGGGGCTACCGCCGGAAACGCAGATCGCTGACGCAATTCACTGCCACACAGCCCCATCTCCCCGATGTAATAGGGCTGCAGGAAGTGCATTGTACTCCTACACTTCCCGGCTACAACACGTACACACCGTTAGTGTCCAAACATATGACCGTTATCGAACACAGCCTCCAAAGCTCAGCCATACCGCATGTACTTCTCGAATGGGTCCCGTGCTCTCGCTCCCGTAGCACCCTGTTTGTGCTTAATATCTAAAGTGCACCTAATGCGATGAAGCATGAGTTCGGACATCTTTTCGCGCATCTATGCAAACAGAGGATCATTGTGGGCGACTTCAATGCCTCGCACCCTGCCTGGCGTTGCCAAACACCCAAAGGCTTGCTCTTGAGCTCTATCGCATGACTCTGCTGACGGAACCAAATCAACCAACACGATTAGGCAACAGCGTAAGCAGGGACACATGTCCTGACTTCACCATGGGGTAGGTCAATACACTTGGAGCAATCTCGTGGAGAACCTGGGCAGCGACCAGTGTTTATTATAGCTACTGAACTACAGGTACAACCAAGACGCACTCCTGAACGTATCTCTAAGAAAAATGCGGGGGAAAACGGGAGTAACTGGGCTGTTCGTCCTAAAAACGGCGCTTTCGTCCCTCAAAGGACTAACTGCAGGACTGTGCGTGTCGTGTGCAAATTTTGAGGAGTTAGTGTTTAGTCCCTGGTCGAAAAGAGAGCAACGGCAGGACGAACGGCAACAGTTACTCCCCAATGCACTTCGCTGTTTTCGTCCGTGTCGTGGAGTGGTGCGCCGCAAACGGTATTGTCTATAAATCATGAATAATTTGAAGTTCGTACGCTGTCTATTGCACTACATACAAAGCAGCACTTTGTTTCTTCGTGACAAAATTTAAAATGTGGAGTGTGGGGGGAAGAACCATGTAAGTCATGTGCAAGCCATAAGTGAACGATACACATTAAACGTATGTGCAAGTCATTGATCGACTGCCACATGTTCTTGGTCAATAGTACCTGTGTTCCTTCCGTTCCAAGGAGATTACAAACTTAAGTGAAGCTTTATGTAGCTCAAGCGGGGCACGCTAAGTGACAGATAAGTTCGCCTTCTCTGTCGTCTTGTGTGTCCCGTATGCGCTCGCTACACGTACGTACATCGCGTAATGCGTAATCGTTTCATTACGAACATCGCGTAATGACCAATCAGTGAGTACGCGAAAATTGTCTGGGATCCTTACACAGAGAAAAACCGTAAAAAACTGGAAAGGATTCAGAGGTTAGCTTCCTGATTCATCTTCAACAAATATGGTCGACATCACTCCCCTTCAAAACTATGTCAGCTTGCAAATCTTCCCAATTTAGAATTAAGGACTAAGTATGACAGGCCGAAGTTCCTGTTCCTTATTATCCATCATAAAATAAAAATTAATAGGCCGAAATATTTTGAAATTTCTACTAATGAATCTTCTAGACATCGCCACAGCATGTATATTCCCCCTCCAGTAACCCGTAATAACACATTTTAATATAGCTTGTTTCCCAGAACGATAAAAGAGTGGAACATGCTTTCCGATTTCGTAGTTCAGTCTGCCTCTTTTGGTAACTTTCTGAGTAATTTGCATGTCGTTATTTATTCCGAGAGCATGGTGCGTTAATCACCTGACTTTGCGAATCATCTGATTTTATGATTTTGTTATTATCTGTGTATATTGTTCTTATTTTTACATGCCTCAAGAGATATTGACTGGTTTTTTTGCTTTCTTTATTACAATGTATATCAACTGCAATGTATTTTGTGTACGTTGTATTCAGATGCATTGTACGCCCTGCCTAAATCAGATGCTTGTTTTATTTTTTTTCTCCACTCCTGTAATGGCCCTAAAAAAGGGCTGACACTAAAGAAAGAGAAAGAAAGAATCGGGTAATCGGGCAACTTTCTTTTCAGTCGAGCGGTTGCACGCAGCGTTACACTCTGGCCGCATCGCACACACAAAATCTATTGCATTGCCGCACCGACGCTTAACCTTGTCTCAGTCTCGTCAAGCGAGCTGCCGTGGTGGAGTGGGTCTGTTGAGGGACGGACATTTTGATAAAGAAACAATCAGCGGTACTAGTATACCCCGAATGGGACAAGGACCCGCCGTATATGCAGTGTGGATTTGGTGTACCGGAATACAAGCTCATTTCGATTCATGCTCCGAATGACGCATCGCTGCGAAAAGAATTCTTTTCAGGCCTGAGGCAGTATCTTGACTCACCGTGCCGTACCATATTTGCCGGAGACTTCAACTGTGTTTTACGTGCTTCTGATTGTTCGAAAAAGCGACTTCCAGATATACTAGCCTACCATAGCTTCGAAAGTTTTTGCGCGACTATGTTACCGAACTTGCGCGAAGAAATAATGACGGTTTTACACATTGGCAAGGCGACTGTCACTCAAGGCTTGATCGGCTTTACGTGTCTAGCGATCTCTCATCGCACAGCGTGCGTTATAAGGTGAAGCCCGTCGCATTCTCAGATCATGCATTTGTCACAGCCATATTTGAAGAGAAGGAAAGAACATCAAGGAGGCGCAAGGAATGACAGTTGTGGAAGCTGAATGCTGAATGAGAGTTTGTTGGATGACAAAGAGATATGGGACAGCATTAGGAACCTAATCAAGGAAAAAACGAATGGAGGAAACGTAGATGCCATATTGTGGGAAGACTTAAAAGAAGAATGTAAGATGTTTCTACTTACAAAATGTCAGGAAAAAGCAGCTCTTAAGAAGAGCAAAAGCTGAGCTTGATGCGAACTCTGGAAAATCTAATCGAAACCGAAAACTGTCACCCGGGTACCTTTACAGAAGATATCAAAGAGTGAAAAGGACAGCTGCTCCTGGAGAAGGAGTACAAAGGTGCTATAATCCGGTCTAAGACGGAATCGCAGCAGAGAGATGAGGAACCGCTCAAGATTTTCAAGACAAAAGAAATACATCGGGGCAGGAAAAACAGCATAGGATCACTACAAAGCGGCGACAGCACTCTCACATTACAAAACGACATCGAGGCTGCTTTTAGTGAAGCATACAAGGACCTCTTCGAATATGGAAGTAACACATGTGACCGTGAATTATTGCAAAAATATGCCTCAACGTTGAATTGCATAAATGACCAGACAAAACAGCAGATGGATGAGTGCATATCAGAGAGTGAAATAGAATGGGTCATTCGTAAATTAAAATCAAGGAAATCGCCGGAAGTTGATGGGCTCAGCACTGCTTTTTACAAGAAATTTTCATCGGAATTAGAGACAATACTACGCGAAGTGTACGATGACATTGGGAAACGAGGATTGCTGTCGCAATCTATGCGACGAGGTCTTAATCACTGTCTTACTGCCGAAAAAGCAAAGGCAAGTACCGACAGTGAGCGATTTCCTCCCCATTAGTCTTTTAACGACCGATTACAAAATTCTAGCTAAAATTATAGCTAGACGGCTTGACTTTGCCCTTGGAAATGTAATCGGGAACCATCAATCATACGACATCAAAGGATGTCGCATCAGTGATAATCTGCATGTCATGCGAATAATGTGCGAAGCCACTTCCGTTGATGGATACAGGGTTGCGGTTTTGCAAGTTGATCTGAGCTAGGCTTTTGACAGAGGAAAGCATGGTAGCGCGAACAGGAAAAGAAAGACTTGGAAAGAAAAGTAGGAAACGACAGGTCATTCACCTGTCGTTTCCTACTTTTCTTTCCAAGTCTTTCTTTTCCTGTTCGCGCTACCATGCTTTCCTCAGATGTCAACCAACTCGCCCAGCAACAAGTTCTACTCAACTGCTTTCGACAGAGTAGCACATGACTTTCTCTTCACCTTGCTTAAGGCCTGTAACATTGGGGACCGCCTTCTTAAATACATAAGTGTCTGCTACAGACAAGTATCGACGCGACTAGTGATCAACGGGCAAACAACGCCCACAATACAGAACAACAGGTCCGTTAGGCAAGGATGTCCTATGTCACCAGTTGTTTTCGCTCTGTACTTGGAACCCCTGTGCCGAACAATTCGGAACGACGGTGACATAACAGGCTTCAGTTTCGCAGATACCTCTCTGAAAGTCCTCGCCTAAGCCGACGACCTTACGCTTATGTGTGCCTCTAAGGAAGAAGTCCGCCAAAGAATGCAGCATGTCATGGACTTCTGTAAAGTGTCTGGTGCTAAAGTGAATTGTGAAAAATGCGCGGGTGCATGGCTGGGTGTATGGGATTCAAAACCAACCACCTTTCTAGATGTGAAGTGGACGTCTGAAATCAATAGGTACCTCGGTGTGTGCTTTGATACTGCCAACCTACGGAACGGACAGAATACGATTTGAAGTTACACTCTCGCGGCAAAAGCGCAACAGTGGCACGGAAGAACTGTCCCATTTTTGAACAGATCTCTTGTGTGCAATACTATGTTCTTTCCAGCTGTGTGGTACTCAGCGCAGGTGATGCCCTGCTTGCCGGCACACGTGAATCGTGTACATAGATTTTGCGCAACATTTATTTGGGAGTCATGCTTTGAGCGCATGAGGCGCAGTAATTTATTTTTAATAAGGCGAAAGGTGGCCTACGGCTTGTAAACGTAGAGGTAAAACTAAAAGTTCACAGGTACCTGTTTTTCAAAAACCAAACTGATCCATATTATACGTCATTCTTTCAAACAACTAGGAGGTGGGTATTTGGGTGAGTGGATTGATGGTGCCCAAGGAGTCCCACGTGTGCACACCCTAAAATACTACAGGGAGATGGAGCAGGCAGCTCGATTCGTTGAGCAGCGTTTTTCTCAAGAGTACCTAAAAATGTAAAACGGAAGTGCATCTACTGAAACACTATAGATATGCTATTCCCACTACCACTATATCGGTCCTGATATGGAAGGCAGCTGGAGTCTGATGTTTTTAAGCGTCTTCCAAAATATTCTGTAAAAACAGCGATTTCTGTATCTTGTAAAAACAGCGATAAGGATTTTTTTGTTAAGTTACACGTTGAAGTTTTACCCGTCAAAACATGGTTAAGTACTAAGGTTTTCTTTGTGCCGTGGTCAACGGACTGCGCACTCTTCCCGCATCCAGAATCGTTGCAATACGTCTTTTTGTTTTGTACAAATGCAGCACACTTTTGGCACAACATACGAATTGTGTTTGATGTACAGATATACCCAAATTGGGAAGACGTAAAGTTTTTGACAGTTGAACACCAGAAAAATGACAGCTGTGTTGAAACCCTGGTATTACTAGGTTTGTATGCAATTTGGAGATCGCGAACTGACTACATGCTAGCTCAAGAAAACGCGAAACCGGCGTGGACCCACTTTTTTGATGCTTTTACATACACAAGTTCGCTGCTTGACGGTGAAGATGAGTTTAGCAAGACATGGCAGGTGTGGCAGAAGCGCCTGAAGCAAAGACTGGTCTTTATGTAGATTCCCTCTCTCTGTGGTTAGGAAACCTACGAAAAAGAAAACGCTGCAGTGCATGGTAATTGCTATGTTAGAATAAGAATAAAGTGAATGGCTGTATAAATAAAAAAAAAGGTGTAGTGGGTAGGGTTCCCAACTTTTGAGCGTGAGGACGTGAGTTAGATTCCTAGTTTGGAGCGCTTTTTTTCTTTTTTTTTGTCATCTCAGTAGTTTTTTTTTCTTATCAGCGTATAAATGGCTAATTTCGGTAATTCCATCCTTGCGGAGCATCGGAAAAAATGACCGTTACTCCCTTGAGGAGCATCGGGAAAGAGCAACTGTTAGTCTTTGATGGAGTAACCGCATGGGGAGTAACAGCTCGTCCCCTCGCAGTTACTCCCCAAAAGAACGAATGGTTGTGGCAGGTCAGTTACTCCCCAAAAGGACTAACCTCGATACCCCGTTTCGTCCTTTTTTCCTTAGAGTGTACTATTAATATACCAAATTGGGATGCATTTAGGCGTAACCGGTCCCCCTTAGCTCATCAGGACACCCCCTCCCTTCAGGAATGGATCAAACAACTTCAAACTGATCTACAAACTGCAACTCAACACATCTCTGTGACGACAGAGACGCCCGATGTGGATCGCCATTTGCTTGGGAGGCCCGTATGCTTGGTCAGGCCTCTATAGAGGCCTGACCCGGCGGTGGTGGCGGCAGAAACATAATCGAAAACTTCGTCTCCGTAACGCCCGCCTAGATGCAGAGGCAGCTGACTACGCGAACACCCACTAGCAACAATTGGCGTAGCCTTTGCGATCGCCTCAGCGGCACGCTAAGCACACCTCAAACCTGGTCTCTGCTCTGCGCATTATTAAACCCTACGCAAACCAAATTACACACTTCCAACACAGTCCGCACCATCCTCCACAAATCAGGGCTCGATGACACTACTCTACTTCACACCCTGCAGCAACGCTACATTGCTACAGGTACCCGCTCCACCTACAGAGACTACTCACACGTAGACGCCAGCCCCCTAGACGCCGATATCACAGAAGCCGAGGTAAGGGTGGCCTTTCAGGGCATTAGGCGCAACACCGCACCCGGGGCTGATGGGGTTCAATATACACTCCAACGCAACCTAGATGATCGGGCCATTCAGGACTTAACTGCCTTCTACAATGACCACTGGAGGAACGGCACACTCCCACAGGAATGGCGGCATGGGGACATCATACTTATTCCTAAGCAAGGGAAGCCATTGTCCCTCCAGCATCTCCGACCTATATCCTTAACTTCGTGTGTAGGTAAACTCTGAGCGCGTTATACTCTCCGGGCTACAACCATTTCTCGAAGACAGCCAATTCTTTCCGGATACAATCTTCGGCTACCGCCCTAGCCTCTCCACACAAGGCGTTTTGCTGTAGCTTAAGGAGGACATGGTGGATGGCCCCACTACGGCACAGGACAGAGCTATTCTGGCCCTGGACCTCAAGGGGGCCTTCGACAACGTCTCCGACGACTTAATTCTTGCCAATCTGGCTTCTTCCCAGCGCGGCGCAGGCACGTACAGCTACGTGAGAGCTTTTCTTTCGGACCGCACGGCCACTATTGGCATCGGAGAGCTCCGGTCTGACGTCATCACACTCACAGGTAGAGGAACGCCACAGGGCTCGATCCTATCGCCCACCCTCTTCAACGTGGTTATGAATAAACTGCCTCCATTACTAGACTAGATACCCACCATCCAGCACGCTCTCTACGCCGATGATGTTACGATCTGGGCAACCCAGGGATCACATGGTGCCATCCAGGATGCTCTCCAGTAAGCTGGGCGTATCGTGGAAAACTATGCAGCTGCAGACGGCCTTACGTGTGCAGCCGAAAAATCCGAATTACTCCGCGTGCACAGGCGCCGCCGCAGAACCGACGAATCCCCTAATATCTCTTTTTTAGACGGCAGCCCGAACCCTCAGGTAGCTAGACTCCGTATTTTAGGCCTCCACATTCAATCTGATGGCAAAGCCTCGCACACTACACACCTTCTGGGTCAGCAGATACCACAAGTTACACATATGACACACCGCATTACTAATCGTAGGAGAGGCCTTCGCGAGAAAGATGTCCTTCACATAATGCAGGCTCTGATAATCTGCCGACTCACCTATCACCTCCCCTATCAGAATCTCACCCTCGTTCAGATTCAGAAGATGGACGTCCTTCTACGGAAGGCAGTGAAGGCGGCTCTTGGGTTGCCTCCACATGCTTCCACACAACGCATTCTCTGTCGTCATGCCATCGTGATGTTGCGTGCCCTTCGGCTCTCAGCGTGGCGTAAAGGACGCGCACGGAAACTTAACTACCGCGGCCAGCCACGGCTGCTCGATGCACCTTGTGCGTTTTGATCGAGCTGTCGTGGCTCACCTTAACCCTTTCACTGCCGGGTTTTTTCCCGACTGCTCCTCACCCCCTGCCGGGTATTTTGTTTTTTCATGTTGGTTCAGTAGAAATTTCATGCTAGTAATGCACCATGATACTCCACAGGACATGTAAAGACAGAAGCGCAGAGAGAAGCAACGGGCGGAGGCCCAGTCCGCCGAACTTCCCGATAACGGCAGAAAACGAAACTTCAGGGAGCGGGCTAAGCTGGCGCCGCGCCGGCGGGAGCAGTGGCACCGGCATGGTGGGCGCGCTCGCTGACAGTCGAAGGTGGTGGAGCTACGAGGGAGTTGAAAAGGAGGGCGAGATGAGCCGCCGAAGCTAGAGTGTACTAGACAATGGTATTCTATAGTACACTCTACCGAAGCGACGGCGTAGCCAAGGCCACTCTGCCGCCCTCCTCCCTCACCTTCAACGGTCTCCGCGCGCGCCCGTCCGTGGCGGCGCCGCCCGCTCCCTGAAGTTCTGTGTGCTTAGATTACCTCTCTATAGATGGCGGGACATGAACGCAATTTTTTATTGCGACAATTATATGGACACTTCAACCGGATTTCTGCCGTCGGCGTCGCCGTCGCCGTCGTCGTCGCCGTCGTCGTGAGGTTCCGTATAGATAAAATCTTCACCGCGCGCCGTATGCCCGAGCGGAAGCGTGCTGGGACGCGCGCTATCACGGAGAGCGAACGCACTCAATCTCCCACGCGCAAGCAACGAAGCGGGAAGCCAGCGCCGGAGAGCGGGGGGGGGGGGGGGGGGGGGGCACTTCTACTGTGCCAACAACCGTGCTCGTCGCTCGACCGCACGGTCTCTTATCTCTCCCACGCGCCAGCAAGGAAGCGGGAAGCCAGCGCCGGAGGGAGCGGGGGGGGGGGGGGGGGGGGGGCGCACTTTTCCTCTGCCAACAACCGCGCTCGTCGCTCGCCGCACCGTCTCTTATCTCCACACGGCTCTGACCTTTATGCTCTATGCATTCGCCGCTCAGTTTCTGTTGAAGCGATAGACCGCACGTACCTTCGCCCGCTGCTGGGGCGTATATATGCGCTTGCTGCCAGCGTTTTGACAGTCGTTTTCTGCAGTCATTCAGTGTGATCTATTCATGTTTGTTTGTGCGCGCTCACACCACGCTTGTTCATTCAGTTAGTAATAGTCGGGCCACATTTTCCAACGCACGCTACACATGTAATGCTGCCCGGATCGGCAGTGCAGCGCTACAGGTGTGTCCCTTCGCACGCGCGCTGCCCACGGGAAGCGCTTCTCATCAACACCACCGTTTCACACGCGCCTTCTCGTGGTCATCGAGTCTCTCTTCATGTCGGTCTACTTACGCCGCAGCACACCTGCTTACTTAATCAGCTCATGTTTACTACAATTTATATTGCTACCAAAGCCGCTCACCTTACTTCGTATGACATTGCTGTGTTGCTATCGCATTCATTGCTTCGCCCTTAGGGCGAAACTGTGACATTTTTTATTGCGATAGCAATTATATGGACACTTCAACCGGATTTCTGCCGTCGGCGTCGCCGTCGTCGTCGTCGTCGCCGTGAGGTTCCCTATAGATAAAATCTTCGCTGCGCGCCGTATGCCCGAGCGGAAGCGTGCGGGGACGCGCGCTATCACGGAGAGCGAACGCACTCAATCTCCCACGCGCAAGCAAGGAAGCAGGAAGCCAGCGCCGGAGCGAGCGGGGGGGGGGGACTTCTACTCTGCGAACAACCGCGCTCGTCGCTCGCTCGCCCCGTCTCTTATCTCCACACGGCTCTGACCTTTATGCGCCGTGCATTCGCCGCTCAGTTTCCGTTGAAGCGATAGACCGCACGTACCTTCGCCCGCTGCGGCGTATGCTTGCTGCCAGCGTTTTGACAATCATTGTCTGCAGTCATTCAGTGTGATCTATTCGTGTTTGTTTGTGCGCGCTCACACCACGCTTGTTCATTCAGTTAGTAATAGTCGGGCCACATTTTCCAACGCACGCTACACATGCAATGCTGCCCGGATCGGCAGTGCAGCGCTACAGGTGTGTCCCTTCGCACGCGCTGCCCATGGAAGCGCTTCTCATCAACACCACCGTTTCACACGCGCCTTCTCGTGGTCATCGAATCTCTCTTCATGTCGGTCTACTTACGGCGCAGCACACCTGCTTACTTAATCAGCTCATGTTTACTAGAATTCATATTGCTACCAAAGCCGCTCACCTTACTTCGTATGACATTGCTGTGTTGCTTTCGCATTCATTGCTTCGCATTTAGGGCGAAACTGTGACATTTTTTTTTTGCACGAGTTGTCTCGGGAGTGGCAGGGAGTGAGTTTAAAAAGCAACACCAGTATACTCGGGAGTAGCAGGGGGTGCGCGTGGGTGGTGTCACGAGTTATCTCGGTAGTGGCAGTTAAAGGGTTAAGGTTATGTGAGGCTTATAGCACGTGAAACGACAAGGACGAATGAAGACGTGACACACACAGGCGCTAACTTGCAACAATCTTTATTTCGAGCAAAGGAACCAGACATATATACAACTTTTTCGCATACATCATCATACATGCGCTGTTTGCAAAAAAATATCTTGCACACCATTACGCAGGTAAGCTAACTCTTTCCGGGAAAGGGCAATTGATGGTTTTGAAACACAGTTATCCCCGAACCTATCACTCATTTCTGCTTCGATAATTTTGCGAGTTAATCTTCCACTGGCTCTTCCCACGATGGAGCAGTGCCTGTATGCTGGAGCACACGTCGAGTGGTCACCATCATCCGCCCCGGCAACAGCGCACTTGCAATGCCTGCAGTGAGCGTCCAGGAACCCACCCCGCTTTTCTGCTACATTATACCAGTGTTCCTTTAAACGCTTGTTGAGGCACCTTCCGCTTTGTCCCACGTAATTTTCCCCACACTTTAAAGGAAGGTTGTAAACAATTGCTCCCGCACATTCAACAACCGGGTCCTGGTGTTTCTTTTTGCACATGCGCTTGTCAGACAGGCCTGCTCTGGTTAGTCTGCACAGACATTGCAATTTTGTAGATGCTGAAAACACAACCCTAACATTCGCACCTTGACCTATTTTCATTAAACGGTGCGATAGGCCGTGGATAGACGGGATGACAGCTGCGCTCCTCTTATCTATACAAGGCAGGCTGGCAGAATTATTTGATAACTTCGACTTGAGCAGACCCTCAGCAACGTTAATAAGTACATGTGTAGGGTAACCTGCCAATCAAATACGGAGGATCTGATCGTTGAAGCTTGTGGGAATCCTCGGGTCCCATAACAGCCGCACGGGCAGCGAACGTCGCGTCAAGCGCATGCGTGCCAGGGAGAGTTGGGAGAGGGGAAACTTACCTTCCGCGGGCGGCGCGCGGGAATCGCAAGCGCTATCAGCGCCACCGGGTGGGTCACGTGAGATCCCGCTGATATCGCCCGGGTCTCTTTGGTCTCCAGCAAGCGGCGACGGCGGAAGTCTCCGCCGCCGCTCCCGTATTTCCGCACGTGGTTAGTCAACCGCGTTCTTGCCGCGGCAAACGCCGCGGCCCCCCCGTATTCCCCAGTTGGTAAGTCGGAAGCCCTTCTTTACCTAGTGTATTATTCTCTTCGAGGGAACCCTCAGCGATGTCAACTATAGCTAGCTGGCCTGCTCGAAGTGTTAGTTGCAGTCGTAATAAATGCTTTCCGAGTGTACACGTGGTTGTCGTCTATTGTTTCCTCGAGCTTGTACCGGACCGCGGTTGATGCACAGGCATGCGCCAACCGCGGGGCTCGGTGTGTCGAGGCAGAGGGCCGTGGGCAATCCCCCCATATCCACACATTTTGGCGTTCCCAACGTGGGGCAAGCTCTTGGAAAACGGGACGACGATCGGTTCGGATGCGAGGAAGCCTGAAGGCTTTGTCCGGACCAGCGTTAGGCCCCAACCGAAGGCGTGATTGCTAGCTAGATTGGACATGTGCTTTCTTGAGTGTGAGTTAACGCTGCACTAGTGTCACCGAACTCGTGTAGACGCTGAGATTTGCAGCGAGTTTTCTCCTAAGAGTACGCCCGAAGCGAGTGAGTGCAGCAGCCGACGCGGTGGTCGATTTTCCCTGTACATATGTAAATAGCCTCCTTTCTGTATCTTTGGCTCTGGGAGCTGGGCGCCGGAAACGCTGGCTAGGACGTCAGCGGGGCGCAGTCCCAGGAGTCTGCTCGGAAGCTGCGTGTTGAGCAGCGAGCGGGGACCACTTAGCTAGGCCTGCATCTCGTCGCGGCGGCTCATTGGAACGCTTTATGGGTCTTTTGTGGCATGAGTATCCGTCATGGACGCGATTAGGCCTAAGGATCTGCGGAGCTGCCGGTCGCATGTTCGAAGACGACCATGCCGTGACATTTAGCGGGTGCAACCGGATTCGCTAGTTCTACTATACTCGCCGAGCGGAGAAACCTCGTTCGAAATAGAAAGCTTATTTTGTTCAGATGGGCTCAATATTTTGCGGGCGGAATAACCGGAATCTCGGGGGACCAGGGAGCGCTTTGTTCATACGAGCATCGCCCACTTTCGCGCTGTATCGGACCGGAAAAATTCGGTCGAAGCGAATAACTTCATTCAAACGAACTGGATTGTTTTTTTTTCTCGTTGCCGCATAAAGCTATGCGGTAGACGGGTGGTTCAGCATCGTGTCAGACGGCCGACGCTGCGGCGGCCTCTACTGCCTTAATTCTAAGTGTTTGTGGAGTGCATTTGAGCGACTTTGCAGAACGAGTGAAGCCGCCTCGACTTGCTATTGCTGCCATGGTCCACGCCCCGGCCTGCTGTCTCGGCCCCTCCCTGTTCGCGGCCCGATGCAGCAGCACATGGCAGCCACAGTGAGGGAGGCCCACCATCATACACTCCCACGAGGATGCGTCGGTGCGAGGTTCATCGAGCCGGTGCGCGCGCCGCTTCGAGAAAGTCCTGACCCGCTGTTCCCCGGGAAGGGTGGACATTGCGGCGCGCATCTTGAGGGCAAGCCATCTTCAGCCCCCGTCATCGTCAACCACTGTGACGGCTGCCACATGTGGGCGGCCGCCACACAGGACTGTGCTGCCTATCAACATGGATTCGGACATTTCCTGCCGGAGTTTACCATCGCATCTGCTCGGATACTTTGTCAATGCCGTCGTTCCAGCGATTTCTCCGCCGTAGGGCAATATTTAAGGGTGGAGGGATGTGGGAATCCTCGGGTCCCATAACAGCCGCACGGGCAGCGAACGTCGCGTCAAGCGCATGCGTGCCAGGGAGAGTTGGGAGAGGGGAAACTTTCCTACCGCGGGCGGCGCGCGGGAATCGCAAGCGCTATCAGCGCCACCGGGTGGGTCACGTGAGATCCCGCTGATATCGCCCGGGCAGGCCCCGGATACTCTCGAGTTCACCAAATGGCCACAGAGGGCGAAAAATCAACCACGGCGCATTCCAGCATAAGCGCGCAAGTGGAGCTACTGTAATTTGGTCGAATACTTTAGTTTGTATTTTTTCTGCTAGGGGCGCTCAACACGACTCAATATTTGAGCTATTAATGTACATATAATAACCGACAAACACAATTACAGTGTCATTTTTTTACAAAATAAGGAGTCTATTGTTTTTATTGGACTTATGTTATTAAAGTCCGTGCTTTGTTACTTGAATAAAGGTTTTGAGGCCTCACTGACATGTGATTAGCGGCAGCCCACTGGTATCGATTGCAGTCCGTGCCGTTTATCGATTCAAATTGTACGGCGGTTATATTTGCGAACGGGTGGTCGTTTCCTTTGAGCAGCATCACGCAGGTTCATTTTAATTAGATATCAATAATACCTCAGCCAGTTTATGCGTCCAACATTCGATAGCTGCCACCAAGCGAACGTGTTTAAAGACGGTGAACTTTCTCAGCTGCGGCGTTTCACTGGCGGCTGCATGCACGGCTTCCGCCGTTTGTGATCTGCCGCGTTTGGCCGCGTCGCGTCTGGTTGCTCGAAAAAAAAGTGCTGGCCAGCACGAAAATTCATCGCTGGAACCGAGCACACTCTGCTTGAAGACTACCCACGAAAGCGGATTAACCTTGCAGCCCCTGGGCTTGTGCGCCGGTGAGTAAAAAAGCAGTGCTTCGCATTTTCAACTTTGAATTTCTTTGCATGCGAGGCGGATAAAGCAGATTCCTGTCGTCATTTCTTAAAAGTAGAAAATAGTAATAATTCTAAAGTTATTGCCCTTCCAAAGCAATTCAAACGAGGCTCTTGCTACTTTGCCAAGTTGCTAAAATTGCTAACATGAGTACAGCATAAATAATAAAGTTTTGGCTGTTTCTGCATAAATGATACACCGCGATAAATTCACTGCACATTAGTGACAAGTGTACTTCCGGTGATACAGTTAGATTAACTGCATTTGAGACATAATAAAATCACGGTGTTTATTACTAGTATCTGGCAGAAACAATTGTCATCTAATCGAGACTTGACTAAGCACAGCCCACACAAGGACACCACTGAAAGAAATGCACACTCAAAACAGTGTTTGTGCGTTTTTCTGTCATGAAGCGTTTCCTGCACTGTTCTCTGTCATACATGAATCACAAACTCACGCACACTTCCAGCATAGTAATTGAGGCTCTTTTTTCTTTCGACTCCAGCCTCCAAGACGCTGCTCATATTTGGACTCATCCCTTTGGACTCTATTGTCTCTGGACATAGAAGTCAACCGTGAACGTGTCTCCACTGGAAGTAAGATCAAGGGCCAGAATCCTCACAGGGTTTGTTTCTGAACACTTCAACTAGAACCGTGATTTTTCTTCATTTATGGGACTAACTTTTGTTTCACCATTTTTTGCTTACATGTGTGTCATGGCTTTGTCATTTCTCTTTTCAGGAAGACGGACAAAAGAGAGATTATTGGTCTGCAAGCAGCCCACGCTAAGCCACAAGATGCTCAACTGTCACCACAATGACAACAGGTCCTCTTGAACTACGTGCCACAATATGAAATGTTTGGAAGTTTACCAGATAGAGAGGTGTGAGCCCTATTAGGAAAACAGCAGTCTACAGTTCTGTATCATACTGAGCGGGAATGAGAACAAGCTTAGTTGCTTTTAAGGGCGCTTTATGACAATCGGAGAAGTAACATGTTGAGTCCCAACTTGTTTATTTTGCAGTCATTATAGCCATGACGACCAGAACAGAAACAATGTAGCAAGCTCCTACTTGCTAATGCACAAACTCTGTCATCTGCTCTTTGCAAATCAATTTGACGGGCATTAGTACCACGAAGTATCACATGCTCCCTCACAACGATAATTTGTGACATGAAAATGCAAAGAATTTTAAAATGATCAAAAGCGCTTAATGCAATTTTAAGGAAATGACACTTCATGATGAGTGAAACTCATTTTATTTTTTGCTTAAAGTACCCTCAGGGCCACAGGTATTAAAGAGGGGAGTGGTTACAAAGTAGTAGAGTAAAACAAACAAGTGCAGTGAGTTCTTGTAACATAATGATTCTCCTGATTATACAATGTTAGCTAATGTTTTGCAAAAAAGTTTGTTATCTGTGATGGCTACGATACTTGGTGGTTACATTTCTGAGATGTACGGGGCATGAAAGAAAGACTCGTGTTCCATAAATGAATTCCTACCTTACTGCGATGATCGACGCAGTTTAAAATGCACTGAGGCCGCAGTATGAAGTCGTCATGAAGTGTGGTGTGATAGAAAATTTTATGAAATAGCAAAAGATGGCCGACTTTGCGGCGATTAGCTAGTGGAATGAGTGCTAGGCCAGTTTACATTGAAGTTATACTCGCGGTACGGTTATAATTAGAAATAAAAGTGTAGTTATTTTGTACTAGTTCAAGTGAAGTAATAAGATTAACACAGTTATTTTGTACTAGTTCAAGTGAAGTAATAAGATTAACACGACTGGCATCCCATATTCCAGATGCATATTCAAGTTTCCAGTGAATTAGTCTTGTAAAGCTGTAGTTCCAAAGTAGACGGTGCTTTGGAAAGGTTGCGCCGTAAGTACCCGAGCATGTGATTAGCACTGCTAATGACGTACTCTATATTATTGGTCCAATTTAAGTTATTTATATGACATGACAAAATCTAAGGGAACGTTGGCATGGCAAGTGCTAGGATTAGAATTAGATCTGGAAATGCGCATGATTTTACATTTGTTTACTACAAGAGGCTCATATACAGTTTGCATGAAATCAATAACTTGGCTAGCACTGCACCATAAGAGATAGCTAGAAAAGGCAAGCTCACACAACCGGCCAGCCTTCACAAACTTGACAACACTTCACAAACTAGAGAAATCACTAAAAGCAAATTTTCTGTCTCTTCAAACAGCAGATGACAAAACCTGCGCACAGTGTGCTCCCAAAAATATTTTGAAATGTACTCGCAGAATAAGTTCAGCTTAACATTCAGCTAATCAACAGTGAACGAGCAAGGGAAACCTCAGCGTGGGAACTTGTCTTCGTCTCGGCCCTCACAAATATGTTTGCTTGGTGAAACGTTGGCTTCAAGCTGAGGCTTCCCTTGGTCACCTCTGTTACTCAACTGAAGTGTTCATCTCCTTGCAACCTCTTTGCTGTGTTTGAATACCTATACCGAGATTCTTTTTCAACATGAAACCACAAATTCCATTTTCCAAGGAACTGTGAACATTAATTGGGCTTGCCTATATGTTGATTTAGTGTCCTTGTTTATTCACACAATATTTTCAGAAGTCCTTGTAAGCACTGCTGTCTCCATAACGTTCCTTGGTTTCCCTACGAGTACTCCACTTGTGTCAAAGCCTTTGCTGCCGCACCTGAACACTAAATGTGCAGCAGAAAAATATCAATAGCAGAAAATGTGATGTAAAATTTAGCATAACGCCCCCCTCCTACACTTCGTGCCTCTCGCCAATGTGTATGAGAGCAATGAGACATTGCAGCTCGAGCTTATCTTGCTGACAGTACATTTTTGCCGAGTAATTTTTTGTGTTCCTTTCTTTAATCTATCGGAAATCGTCGAACGCAGAGAATATAAAACGTCAAGCAGCACTGTACGCAATACAAGTACGAGGGCAGCTCGGCATAAATATCACTGTCTGTACCTTCGTTCTCCCTGCTTTACGGCACGCCGAACACGATGAGAAAACTTCGCGCGATTTCAGCTTTGGGTCCCAAAAAATAGATGGTTATCTGTGTTTCTGTATGTTGTAAACTCAGTGACGGACAACATGAAGTCCACCTGAGCTGTACGAAAATTGTGATCATGTACTGCCTCATTCACCATTGACAATAAACAATGTGAGCTTACTTGTTTGAAGTGTTTTATTGCCAGTTGAGGCCTCTCGGTCACCTGGCGACATAATGAAGATATCTGTAGTAATGTTAGAGTACAGTACACACGAATACCTCCCCGAAAGCGGTAACAAAACGCCCCAAACCAGCGAGCGAGCAGCGCGACCAGCCCTACGAACCGCTACCGTAGCGGCCATATTGCTCACTACCTAATGATGATGATATTAGTTTTGATTCTGCCAGCGCCATCTCTCGGTCGCATACTTTAGTTCACAACGCCACCGCTACGCTTATTTTCGTTGCACTGTGGAAGGTACAGTTTCCCTTCTCTAAGTTTGTATGGGTGTTCTGTGGCCCGGGTCTCTTTGGTCTCCAGCAAGCGGTGACGGCGGAAGTCTCCGCCGCCGCTCCCGTATTCCCGCACGTGGTTAGTCAACCGCGTTCTTGCCGCGGCAAACGCCGCGGCCCCCCCGTATTCCCCAGTTGGTAAGTCGGAAGCCCTTCTTTACCTAGTGTATTATTCTCTTCGAGGGAACCCTCAGCGATGTCAACTATAGCTAGCTGGCCTGCTCGAAGTGTTAGTTGCAGTCGTAATAAATGCTTTCCGAGTGTACACGTGGTTGTCGTCTTTTGTTTCCTCGAGCTTGTACCGGACCGCGGTTGATGTGCAGGCATGCGCCAACCGCGGGGCTCGGTGTGTCGAGGCAGAGGGCCGTTGGCATCCCCCCATATCCCGACAAGCTTTCGGTCATCAGCTCAGAGCATGACTTACATAATGCGTTTGACAAGCATGTCTTTGCGATTCCCCTCTTAACCAACTTAGAGTGCGCCGACTGATATGGGAGCAGTGGCTTGTTCGCGCGAGGCTCGTACTTCCAGCGTGCATGGTCGTTGCAAAATAAAAACTTAATGTCAAGAAAGCCAATACTTCTGTCAGTCGGCAGTTCATCCGTTACTTTTAGAGGAGGTAAACCCTCTCTTATAAAAGAAAGTGCATTAGTGGTTAAAAAAACCAAAACAGTCGGAGCTGCAGTCAAGTAGAACTAAAGAGTCATCGACGTATCTAAAAACTTTGAGAATCTTAAAATCTGGAAGCCGACCACTCATGTTCTTGTCTAGTTCTGCTAAAAATATATCGCTAAGAATTGGAGCTATACACGATCCGATGCAAATTCCCTCCTTCTGTATACAAGGCTGCCCTTCCCACAGAATGAAAGTAGACCGAAGATAAAAAATGTCACAGTTTCGCCCTAAGGGCGAAGCAATGAATGCGATAGCAACACAGCAATGTCATACGAAGTAAGGTGAGCGGCTTTGGTAGCAATATGACTTGTAGTAAACATGAGCTGATTAAGTAAGCAGGTGTGCTGCGGCGTAAGTAGACCGACATGAAGAGAGACTCGATGACCACGAGAAGGCGCGTGTGAAACGGTGGTGTTGATGAGAAGCGCTTCCCGTGGGCAGCGCGCGTGCGAAGGGACACACTTGTAGCGCTGCACTGCCGATCCGGGCAGCATTACATGTGTAGCGTGCGTTGGAAAATGTGGCCCGACTATTACTAACTGAATGAACAAGCGTGGTGTGAGCGCGCACAAACAAACATGAATAGATCACACTGAATGACTGCAGAAAACGACTGTCAAAACGCTGGCAGCAAGCGCATATATACGCCCCAGCAGCGGGCGAAGGTACGTGCGGTCTATCGCTTCAACAGAAACTGAGCGGCGAACGCATAGAGCATAAAGGTCAGAGCCGTGTGGAGATAAGAGACGGTGCGGCGAGCGACGAGCGCGGTTGTTGGCAGAGGAATAGTGCGCCCCCCCCCCCCCCCCCCGCTCCCTCCGGCGCTGGCTTCCCGCTTCGTTGCTTGCGCGTGGGAGTTTGAGTGCGTTCGCTCTCCGTGATAGCGCGCGTCCCAGCACGCTTCCGCTCGGGCATACGGCGCGCGGTGAAGATTTTATCTATACGGAACCTCACGGCGACGGCTACGGCGACGCCGACGGCAGAAATCCGGTTGAAGTGTCAATATAATTGCTATCGCAATAAAAACTAAGAGGTTCTCAGAAACCGTCATTCGACATCCCGGTTGCGTTCGTGAAGGCAACGTTTCCAAAGGTGTCAATAGAACACTGGAGAGCAGACCTGAATGCGGTAAGGAATAAAACAGGTCTGATATGTCTGCAGAGAAGGCCTTAATATTCTTATGTGATGACGACCTGAAGTAATCCAGTACCACATCAGGAGGAGCAGGAGGAGAGAAAGAGAAGGCAGGGATGTTAACCAGAAATGCCTCTGGTTGGCTACCCTACTCTGGGGGACGGGAAAGAGGAAATGGAAAGATGAGATAGGGAGAGGAGGGGGGGAGGAAGGACACGGCGAGCTCGCGCACGCACGCACGCACGCACGCACGCACGCACGCACGCACGCACGCGGAGGGCCTGAGCTATTCAAAGGCGTTCACATAGGCCAGTCGCCCTCAAGAAATACAACAGTGCCTTCACAGCTTTGTGGGCCGACGAGCGATGGGGACGGTCTTCAAGGAGCACCTGCACGGACAACGGTCGATCGTCAAGTCGTCGCAGTGCGTTCGATAATGTTTGTCTTTCCGACTGAAATCGATCGCAGTGACACAATAAATGTTCTATGTTCTCTTCGCAGCCGCAGACGTCGCACGTAGTACTTTCGGTCATTCCAATCAAAGCACAGTACGCCTTCGTGAAAGCCACTCCCAACCACAGCCGGTATATAAGCGATGCCTCACGTCGGTGAATCCCGGGTGGAGGTCGGAGTTAGAGCGAAGGCCGAAGGGTTCAGTTCGTGTAGCCTGGTGCGCCTTATATTTGGGGTGTTCCACTCTGTTAAAGAGAGCTTGCATGCCAGGTGACGAAGCTGCCTTCCAGCGCCTGTCCTGGAAAGAGGAATGGGAACGCTGTGTTGTTCTTGATGTGACTCTCGGGCAACTTTGTCTGCGAGATCGTTTCCACTGATCCCGTAATGGCCAGGTAGCCACTGGAAAATAATTTCGTGGCCTTTCTGTTTGACGTCGTGGTGAAGTTTGACAATTTCGTACGTTAGTTGTTCGTGAGCTCCACGTCGGAGAACTGCCTGCATACTTTGTAAAGCCGGTCTTGAGTCGGAAAACACGGCCCATGTACCAGGACTCTCTGCGTCTATAAATTGAAGTGCACTGCGCAGAGCCGTGAGCTCTGCAGCCGTGGACGTCGTGACATGTGACGTCTTGAATCGCATTGTTACTCCTCTCGTCGGTATAAACACAGCACCGCCAGAACTGGTCGAACTGGTCGACCACATCAGATTTATTTACAAGACACGGGTCCTGAATTGGCAACACGTTGAGCATTTTTTGAAGATACAATGCTATACATTTTTGCAAGGGACCGTTTTCAGACACAATGGCTGGAAAAGGTGCGTCCATCTTGTGTATCTTTACACTAAAGAACACATCAAGGCAATCAAGCTTGCTGGCACATATACCCTTCATAACACAATCTAAACGCAGGCGTTTACAAAGCTTCTTGACTTTTCTTTTCACTTTTGACCCACACAGATTCCTACATGGGATAAAAACCTGTTTTACTGCATCTAAGGCTTTTTCGTTGAAGGCTTCATGAGACAAGATCGCGAAACCCCCTCCTTATCTGCGGGTAATAATACACACAGCTTGTTGTCCTTCAAGAAAGAGGCTACGCGTTTCACAGATACCTTTGGAACCGCTGGCTTGCCATGGATCAAGGCATCGACACCGTCCGACACACAACGCGCAGCGTCCTCTCCGGCGGCGCGCTGGGAAACCTGTCTGACGAGAGACAGGAGCTCCGGAGGGGTCCTCCGTTTTTCGACGGCGAACTTTGGCCCTGGGGCCAGCACGCGTTGCACGTCGGGAGGAACACTTTCCAGTTGAAGGAAATGAACTTTCCCGTTTGGCACAGGCAACTTGTCGGGGAGGAGCAGACGCAATTCCTTGAGTTGATTCCGTCGTTCGGTCGATCAGCCTTGAACACTCCCGGAGGCGCCTGGTGACGATGGATGGATTCCCGGTGACCCTTACTTATGCAACCAGTAGTCTTCTGTGCAGACGAGCCAGGCGAAGCCATTCTGACCTCTGAATCTTGCAGACCCGAATGCCATGATTAGCTGAGGGTAGAAAGCCTCCAAATAAAAGTCGAATGTCTTGCGGCAAAATCTTCTTTCGAAGACAAAATGAAAGGGGCCGAGATTTGCAAATGGCGCTGGCAATGAACGCGAGCGTTGCTGCTGGGTCCCGAGGAACAAGTAGAAAGGAGCCCGATGTAAAGATTGTTGCAAGTTAGCGCCTGTGTGTGTCACGTCTTCCTTCGTCCTTGCCTTTTCACGCGCTATAAGCCTCATTATGTCATACCAAGAAGCCCAAATCACTACATTAAGGATATGGGCATGTTGGTTTTGTATATTTAGGTAGAAGGCGTGGAAAACGACGAGGCATAGATAACATGTAGTGACACACACGGCTTTGTGGGTCGGAGTATCTGTACAGCGATCTCGCTCTCGTCTTTTTTTCTGTGTTTTTTTTTGGGGGGGGGGCGCCTTTACCTAAATAGGCTAACCGTTTCGATGCTAGATACTTCGGCGTTTGGCCTGCCGTGGGCACTTTGTGTATACAAGTTCAAAGTTTGGTTCATAAAGCGGCTGACGTGCCAGACATTATTTGACGCGGTGAAGCAGTTGACGAAACTGACGAGAGAGGCTGTACTAGTTGAACTTTCCTGCTTTGGGCAGGGCCCGTTGTTAACAGTGACGCAAACATGTTGTCATGCTGGTATACTTATCGGTGCTTTACCAGCACTGATCACCGTCCCCGTGTGTGTGAGCATTAGTTGCGCGCAATATGCCGCAGGCCGTAAATCGCGGTATTCTGCTACTCGTCATGTCCTGTCTTTTATTCCGTCGTAAATGATTTCGCGCATTTTGTAAGAAAGCTACATTTGACCATCAGCATAACTTTTCACTAGCCGATAGAAGTCAGGCTATACAAAATCTCTGAAGCAACTCACTTCTCCTGTGGCGAAGTGCGCATGCAGCTTTAGCTTTTTTTTGACGAACCAAGGAAGCAATATGACAAGTATCTTATTAAACAATACGAATTAAGTAATGTGCTCTTGCTTTAAAATTCGAGTGGAAACTAAGTAGGGATAACCAAGAAATCTTCCTTCAAAGTTCAAATAAAAACGAAGGTTTCTGCATGTTGGCCTGTCTCGTATTTACAGCTGCATGCTTACAACAGCATAACAAAATAGAAAATGTGAACTCTGCTGTCGGAAACCGCTAAAATAAGGGCTGTATCTTAACTGCTCAAGCCCTTACATCACTAAAGAATAACCATAAGAAGAACGTAAACTTTATTTTCAAATCGATAAGATTCGAGTCCGGCGTATTTTTAGCGGGTCTGGGCACCCGCCGCGGACGCGGTTCCGAGACCTTGTCTCGAAGCGGCTTCCTCGGCTCGCTGGACGGCCCAGAGCTGTACTGTCAGGTTCGAGCTGAGCAGTGCGGTCTTCCAACGCGAGCGGAGGCTGGCGGTGGCAGACATGGAGGTGTCGGCACTGCCCGAATTGTTTGTTATGTCCTGACATTCCCATAACATGTGATTAAGTGTGGCAACCTCGCCGCAGGATGTGCATCTGTTTCTAGTGTACATGTATGGATACATGGCGTGCATGAGTCTAGGGTTTCTGTAAGAATCCGTTTGTAATTGCCTGTAGTGTACTGCTTGCGCCCTGTCTAACCTAGCGTGAGGGAATGGGTATACGCGTCTCTGTAACTGGTAGTGTGTCGTGATGTCGTGGAACCTGGTCAAACGATCCTCCCACGCCCAGACGTTTGCAGTACCCCGCGGGGGCTCTTCCTCCGATGATGCTCGGTGAGTGAGGCCTCGAGCAACGCGGTGAGCCGCTTCGTTGGGGGTGCTCAGTCCAGTGTGTGCAGGGATCCATAGCAAGTGCCTTCGGTTATCGACGTCGGCCTCTCCCTGGTGTATGGGATGTCGCTTTAGTATGTGATACGCCTCGTGCGATATGAGCCCATTTGCAAAATTGCGAATTGCCATTTGCGAATCGCAGATCACGTATGTAGCCTTGGTTTGTGTGAGGGCCAGTGCTATGGCCGCTTCCTCTGTCGCTTCGGCATATGTCGTGTTCACGGTGACGCTCGTGAGGTGGTTACCTCGGTGGCTAGTAACTGCCGCCACTAAACTCTTCCTGTCTCGATAACGGGCTGTGTCGGTGAAGACTGCCTCCTTGTCGTTGGAGTAACTTTGGTTCATGTGTTGTGCCCTTGCTTTACGTCTCCCCGTGTGGTGTTGGGGGTGCATGTTGCGAGGCAATGGGGGCACGCTCGCGCATGGTTCTTGGAATTTCCACTTTGATGCCGTGCTGCGTGTGGTATGTAATGCCGAGCTTTTCGAGCACGTGCCTGCCCGGGCGGGTCTTGGATAGGCGCTCGAGTTGGGACACTTGTTGCGCCTCCACGAGTTCCTCGAGCGTGTTGTGCAAGCCTAGTTCCAGGAGCTTGGTGGTGCTCACTCCGGGCGCAAGTCCCAACGCACATTTGTACGCCTTGCGTATGAGGGCGTTGAGCTTGTTTCTTTCCGCAACCGTCCAGTTGTGAAACGCTGCCGTGTACGTTATTTGAGAAATAACGAAGGCTTGTATAAGTCGTATGACGTTGCCTTCGCGCATGCCCGCGTGTTTGTTGGTGATGCGTCGGATGAGCTGCATCGTGCTGGTGGCCTTTGATGTTATCTTGCGAAGTGCTTCGCCATTGCCGCCCTTGTGTTGAATCATCATTCCTAGTACCCGAATCTTGTCTACCATCGGGATGGGTAGGCCGTTTGATGCCGTTAATTAGATCTCTTCCTTTTCCGGGGGGGGGGGTGTAGCCTTTAGGTGGCCGCCCCTTTCTGACCGGTCTATATATCAGCAGTTCGGATTTTTCGGCCGAGCAGGTGAGTCCCGTGCCCACCAGGTAGTTTTCCACGCACTGGATGGCCTGCTGTAAACGTTGCTAGATCGCTCCGTCGCTGCCCGTTGTCGTCCAGATCGTAATATCATCCGCTTATAGCGTGTGGTGCAGTCCTTCGATTTGCAACAATCGGTCGGGTAACGCCAGCAGGACGAGGTTGAAGAGCATCGGCGAGATAACCGAGCCCTGCGGGGTGCCCGAGCTTCCGATGTTGATTTGATCTGAGTCTAGTTGTCCCACTCGCATGCGAGCTGTTCTTCCCGTGAGGAAGTCTCGAATGTAGTTGTACGTTCGCAGTCCGAGATTTAGCTTGTCTATTTGTCGTAATATGGCATCGTGGCGAACGCTATCGAAGGCCTTCTTCAGGTCCAGCCCCAGGATGGCTCTCGTCGAGCGCCCCGGACTGTCTATGAGTTGGTGTTTTAGTTGCAGAAGGGCGTCTTGCGTGGAGAGATGTCTTCTGAACCCAATCATGGTGTGTGGAAATAATACGTTGTCCTCGAGGTAATCCGTGAGTCTATGAGAAACGAGTGATCCATCAACTTGCCCACGCAGGACGTGAGGGAGATGGGGCGCAGGTTCTCCAGCTGTATTGGGTTTTGGTATCAGTATGATCTTTGCTTCTTTCCATTGCTGTGGTAGCTTGCCGTGCGCCCAACACTCGTTAATGTATTTTGTGAGTTTCTCAATTGATCCGTAATCGAGATTGCGTAGTGCCCTATTGGATATTCGATCGGGGCCAGGGGCCGACTTGGTGTTGAGTTTAACGAGGGCCGCCTGGATTTCGGCAACGGAGAATTCCGCGTCCAGGGTGGCGCTGCTTTCTCCCGTGTAGTCCAGATGTATTAGCGGTGGCGTTTGAGATATGTAAAGGAGTTCTGCATCCCGTATGAATTGTTGTTCCGTTCCCCGGTAAGCGTGTATGATTTTGTATATGCCTTGCATGTGTGTGGTCTTGGTGTTGGCGGGATCTATCAGGTACCGCAGCATCTGCCACGTGCCACGCGTGGTGAGTTGACTGTCATCTCCGCGCATTTCTCTTCCCATTGTTGTCGCTGCAGGGTAAGCGCGTGCTTTTCTATTTCTTTGTTGAGCTACGCTATCCGTTTACGCAGTCTTCTATGTGTCTCTGTTGTTTCCATCGGCGCTGCAGGTGGGTCTTGGCTTCCCACATGTGCAGTAACCGGGAGTCTATTGTATCGAGCCCAGCTTTTGACGGGATCTGTTGCGTCACGCGCTCGATGTCCCGCCGCAGTTGGTCGGTCCATTGGTCTATGTCTTTGATGTCTGCCCCCTGTTGCTTGTCACGATGTTTGCGTAGTTGATTCCAGCTGGTGATCTTCATTTGGCGACCGGCATTGTGTTCCTGCGGGCCGTCTTTTGCCGTTATGCAAATGATGTAGTGATCGCTTCCTAAGTCTTGCATGGTGTTTGTCCAAGTGACTTGGCGTGTGTTGTACGTGAAAGTAAGGTCCGGCGTCGTGTCGGTGCTGACGCTGTTGCCCTGCCTTGTTGGTGCCACGGGGTCGGTGACGAGCTCGAGTCCGGCGTATTGCACCGCTGCCCACAGATGCGTGCCTTTGGGCTGATCGTGCTTGTAACCCCACGCCGTGTGCACCACGTTAAAGTCCCCCCCCCCCCCCTCCCAATGAAAAGCTGTTGCCCTTGGGTGATGTCGATTGCCCGTTTGAAGAGAACATGGAAGCGGTGCTGGCGGCATCTGGGACTGCTGTAGACGTTGAGTACGAAGATGCTGTTGCGCGTCTTGCGTGGTGGAATTAGTTCTACGAGGACCTTTTCAATGTCTCTGACTTTAGTGTCGTGTTCGATAACTGTGTGCGCTCGCTTGACCAGCGTGGTGACGTTTGGTTTCTCCGCCTTGCCTGTTATAGACTGGTACTCCGTGAGTTTGGCGGCGCCGTTCGTTTCTTGCAATATGATGACGTCTGGGCGTTCGGGGATCGTTTTCAGGTATTGTTGTAAGTACGCTCGTTTGTTTTGGTAACTTCTGCAGTTCCACTGCCATATTGTGTGTTATTGTTTAGGTGGGTGTCGGGCCATGTTTATATGTTGTTACATGTGTTGCGCCGCTCCCCTATGCGACGGTACGATCGTGCTGTTCGTGGCTTCTAATCTGGACAGTCTGAGGTGAACGCTCTCCAAGCTCTCCAAGCTCTCCTGGATGGTACGCGTGATGGACGCGATGATGGTTTCCTCGAGATTGCTTAAGCGAGCCTCGAGTGCATCTATTCGCGCGTCGCGTATTGCTGCGTGCGTGCGCTTGCGTCGTGTTGCTTCTGTAAGGGTGGGAGTGGGTGTGCGTTTAGTATCGGGGAATTCGACCTCGTCGTCCTCTATGGGTTCCTCTTGTGTTTCCTGCGTGGTCTCTGTGGGAGTGGGTCTGCGTTCAGCGTCGGGGCATTCGACCTCGTCGTCCTCTATAAGTTCTTCTTGTGTTTCCTGCATGGCCTCTGTATCAGTACCGCTTTTCACGGCATGCTGGAGTTGTTCTATGAGTTCGTCTTTTGCACGAATCTGTGTCTGCATGTGTTCTATTTGCTTCTGCAGCGCTTGTATCGCCTGTGCTAATTTAGCTATCTCCGTCTCTGTCTTAGCGGGTGTTTTGTCGCCAGCCTTCGCGGTTGGTGCTCGTTTTCCCGTGACCGCATCTGCCCAGCTCACCTTCTCGGTGGTCTCGGTGTCTCTCGTTGCGATCCTTCTGGGGGTGCGGCTGCACATCCGGCGTTGCTTCTCGGGGTCCGGGGTGCGGCTCCGGGACCGGGAGCGGCCTCGGCTGCGGGTCCTGGATCTCGAGCGGGACTTGCCGGCGGAGCTGGTGGCTTTGGCGGCCTCTTCCGCCTCATCGGTGGCCCTGTGTCGTTCCCATTGCCTCTTTGTCACGACGTAGGGGGTCTTGTATCCGTAATAGCCGTAAGGAATTTTTCTTTTTTTGCAACCATCTGTACTTGAAGCAAATTCGTTAGTATACGTTTTTGGAGCACTGCAGGGATTTGAAAACCTGAGTGTTTTTTTCATCTTTTTATATACACTTGACACTATACCGTTTTCATATTTGCTGGTTTCTTTCTTTGTATTCCCAAGGGACCCTCATTTGAAGAGGAAATGACTAGTAGCCATAAGAAGAGATGAAGGGAAACGATTCTGTGTAAGTAAACGCATGAAGGTGTGCTCTAGACATTTCACCGATGAAGACATTTTTCTAACTATGCGTGTGGTATGAGGCACCTGAAAGACAATGCTGTACCAAGCAGATTTGATTTGATTTTCTTCCAACGATGCATCCCAGACCACAGAGAAAGCCATAAAAACAGCGTCACGATCAGATCTCTTCACCTCAGCCAAACGTGGATACAGACACGACTGAACAGACAGCTGTCAACCTGCCCATGGTGCAGCATGACAACACAGTGGGGGCTGCTGATGAAGGTGTCACCATCACACCCACAGGTACTTCTAGTGCTGCTGATATGGACATTTCTTCAGACTGGCAGCCAAGCTCTTGTGGCTTAGATTGCCCAGAGTGGAGAGAAGCCAGGGCCCATGAAGAAGCAATAAAAAATCTTCAGGAACTACTTTCACAAATTACTGAAGAACTGAAGGCAACAAAAGAGAAATTGCATGGCAATGAAACGGAGCTTCAGCTAGCTAAGGATAAAGCAGACAACTTGCATTTTGCCATGCTAAATGTTACCCCGGAGCTGGAGCTCTCAAGGGAGAATGCAAAGAAACTGGCGAATAAAGTTGGCAGTCATTTTTCAATTAAGCGCTTCTAGCACATCAATTACGAGATGCGATTTTACACTGGTCTCCCAACATATGTCGTGTTTCAAAGTGTTCTGAAGGTTCTGAACCCTTGCTAAGATGGAGAAAACATAAAGGTCTCGTGCACGAAGCAAGAAGAACAAGACTCCAGCAGGACAGGCAGGCCAAGGAATCTCACCGTGGAGAACTAGTTTTCTTTTCCTCGTAAGGATGCTCTTGGGTATTTTTGAAAAGGACCTTGCAGATAGGTTCTGTATATCAATCGCAACTGTATCAAGAATTTGCATTACTTGGATAAGCTTTGATTTTATTAAATTAACCCAGATTCCCCCGTGGATGTCCAAGGTGGAGGTGCAGGAGGAAAGGCCCTTTGCATTCCAACGAAATGATTCATCAACACGTGTAATAATTCATGCAACAGAGATCAAATGCCAGTCAGCAAGCTCTCTGGCATTGCAGTCTGCAACATTTTCATCATATAAGTCTGCATGTACATTTAAAGGACTTATCGGTATTTCACTAGATGGTTCAGTCACTTTCGTGTCTGACCTTTTTCGAGAGTTCACCTCTGACAATGAGTGTGTTCGGCAAAGTGGTTTCTTGAACCTTTCATTTGACGAAGGGGACGTTGCTATGGCTGACAAAGGCTTCCGAATCAAAGAAATGCTGGGTGAGATTAATGTTGAGCTGAATACTCCACCTTTTTTATCACGAGGGCAGTTCACCCACTGTGAGGTAGCGGATACTGAAGAAATTGCCTCACTGCGTATACATGTTGAGTGCCGTATAAACCGTATACAGTATATAACTTGGAACACCTACTGAAGCAACGTCTTTGTGTGGCTCGAAGTGTTATACAGCTTCCTCATGGCCATTCGCAATTGCTTTTGACCAACTTTAGCAGCGAGCACCGATACCTGTTCCGTGGCACTTAGCGTTTGCAGGCGCAGTAACAAATACTAACACCTGTTTCACGTCAGAAGTAGCGGAGACAGCAGACACGTCTCTGGGCCATCTCCACATCAATTATGAACTGTCCACCAATAGCCAGACAGCACTGCGTAAGCTCTTGCTTGAATTCAGGACCTGCTTCGCAAGTTCTTCAAAGGTACGCCAGATTTCCATCGCTAAACACAGGATCATCACCGTACGAAGACGCACGCCCGGTACACCAGCAGCCTTACCGCGTGTCGGCAAAAGAACGCGAAGCCATACGTACGCAAGTCCGGGAGATGCTTGACGATGGCGTCATCGAACCTTCCAACAGCCCGTGGTCGTCTCCGGTCGTTCTTGTCAAAAAGAAAGACGGAACGCTACGCTTCTTCGTCGACTACCGAAAGCTTAACAACGTGACTAAAAAGGACGTGTATCCGCTGCCGCGTATCGACGACTCGTTAGATAGGTTACGGCGTGCCCACTATTTTTCTTCTCTCGATTTAAAAAGCGGGTACTGGCAAATCGAGGTAGACGAACGAGACCGCGAGAAAACAGCCTTTGTGACTCCAGATGGTCTCTATGAATTTCGAGTGCTTCCTTTTGGCTTGTGTTCAGCCCCGGCTACTTTCCAGCGAATGATGGACACTGTACTCACTGGACGGAAGTGGCAGGCCTGTCTTGTGTACCTAGATGATGGTGTCATCTTCACCCCTATTTCACCCCTATTTGTTTCTGCCTTTAATTTATCCTCGTGCGCTTACTTCTTCGTTCTTTGACTGTGGTGGCGTGACGCTTATTCGTTTTATTTTGTACAATTTCGCTGAGTCTGCGTTGTCTTATATTTTTTCTTCTTACGCCTATTTTGGAGCATCGAGGCGATGCTTTTGTTCGGAAGGGGGGATAATGCCACCTGTCGGTAGTGGGTCGAGGGCAAGAGTAGGTCGAATCCAAAAGAATGAAGAAGACCACGCGGGACTTCCCTGCTCGAGAGCCAGCCCTGACGGCCGCGTTTTCTCCTCTACGGTTTTTTAAACCGTAGAGCAGAAACGATACTGGACAAGTGCTGCTCAATATTGTCACGAGCTTCTGAAGGCTCGTGACAATATTGAGCAGCACTTGTCCAGTTTGGGTTCACTACCGAAAGAAATGAAATAAAAAAACAATTACAGAGTTTGACAGTCAATTATCACTGCTCGCAAATAAGGTAGATGACTTAGAGAAAATAAGCCGTCGCAATAACCTTATTGTTTATGGTTTAGAAGAGTCGGGAAACGAGACGTTTGAAGAACTTGGGAAGAAGTTAAAGGACGACCTAATAGCAACAAAAAAAAAAAAAGATAGGTATAACGCCTACAGGTATTGAAATGCTTCAAGGCTTGGCTGTAAGTCTAATGGGATACCTAAACGGGTTATTAAACATTTCTTGACTATCGGGAAAAGACGTCCATTCTACATGCAAACTACATGCAAACACAAACTAAAAGGCTCATCGTTCTCTTTACCCGAAGACTTTTCAAAGCGCGTTCGTGAGGTGCGTAAACTTTTGTGGGACAGTGAAGAGGAAGAAAAAGCAAACAGCGCTAAAGTAAAGACGGTTTTCGATAAAATAAGCATAGATGGTGTTCTGCATGCCTGGGATACAGAGAACAGAGAGCGTATCAGATTGACCAGAATGAAAATTGAGTGACAAAAACAGCATTTTTTATTTTTATTATTTACGATACTGTTGGCCACAAGGCCGTTACAGGGTGGGTTTTAAGGCATCACAAACTGTTACTCTTCGACCCTTCACCTGCTTCAACTACGGACGACTTCATCGAGGGAGTGTGCCTCGCAACTGCTTTTGGACAATGTGCAGTGCCAGTCAACCCACCATGGATTTACAGCCCGTGCAACTACACTCTACAAAAGGCGGGAATCGTCATTTCGCCTTTGGGGCGTGGAACCGGCGATACCGAAATGGCGTTGCCGCTCACGCATTTATTGCTCTTCGCGCAGGTTAGTGACACGCATTTCAATGATGTATGTTTCGTGTACGTTATGCCGGTCCCCCCGTACTGTATGCATCTGTTGCTTCTCATTCTGTAGCTCGCATGCCCAAGTTGCGCGTGAGGCACAGGTTTTCTTTGCTGCGGCGAGCTGGGTTTTACTCTTTGCTCCTTATTGTATGCGGGGACGTTGAAATGAACCCAGGTCCTAGCGAAGCGGTCCTGCAGCAGCTTTTGCAGGGACAGCCAGAAATTAAGCAAAAACTTGCATGCATCGAGAAATATCAGGACGAAAAAAAATGGCAATGCTGGATCTGAACACCCGTATGGCTAATTTGGAATCAAAGATTGCAAGTCTCGAGGAAATGCGCACCATTGTTGAGGACTGTAGAGTGAGTGGTGAAAAACAGCGGTCTGAGCGGCATACCCTGATGAACAAAGTGGGCGATCTTAAAAATCGATCTAGACGGTGTAATCTGCTCTTCTATGGCATTAACGACGTGGAAGAACACGAGTCACATACGACTTCTGAAAAAGATATCCTAGAATTGTGCAGGTCTACTCTAGGAATAGACCCTGGCATCGAAAGGGCCCGTCGTCTCGGACGGTTCAGTCCGGAACGAATTAGGCCAATAATAGTTAATTTCAGTTCATTCAAGGACAAAGAGGGTGTTATGTCGAATGCAAGAAAGTTAAAAGGAAGTTCTACTAGCATTTCGGAGGACTTCTCTGAACCAGTTCGCAGAAAGAGGAAAATACTGTGGAATTATGCTAAAACTTGCAAGGGCACCAATGGTAAAGCGCGTCTGAAATAAGATGTACTTTATTTGAATAGCGCCAAATACATATATGACGAATCTCGGGGCCAGGTGGTTCAAGCTACTTGACAGACTAAACCGGAACATTCTATCTTGTCATTTCTTGTTCTAAATTGCCGAAGTGTTAAGAATAAAGTAGAGGAGCTGCGTGGTTTAATCGACATGACGAAACCGTCGGTTGTGCTTGGAAGTGAATCATGGCTAGATGGTGAGGTCATGGATAGCGAAGTTTTTCCCAGCAACTACATCAGCTATCGAAATGATCGCAACAGTCACGGGGGAGGTGTCTTTATTCTTATAGACCACATGGTTAGCTCTTGTAAGATCGAAATTGATGTAGGGATAAGTGAGGCTGTATGGGCTCAAATTAGACTTATAACTGGTAAATCCTTATCTGTGTGTTCGTTTTACAGCCCACCTGGAAGCCGGCTTCATGTTTTGAGCGACCTAACTGACATGATTGAAACGGTTAAAACTGGCTGTTTAGTTATTGAGGGTAGATTTTAACATTCCTGAAATAAACTAGTGCTCAGAGAGTGTTTCATCTCGAGCCACTACTGCATTAGGCAAAGAAATGCTAACTCTCTGCAATTCGTTTAGTTTATCCCAGTTAGTGCTGCAGCCAACGCGTGGCAATAATGTTTTGGATTTATTATTGACTAATCAACCATCGGTAGTTCAGTCCACCCTTATATTGCCTGGTATCAGTGATCACAGTTGTGTTCTGGCGGAAATGAATTTTCAGTATGTTAAACTTGAGCACTGTGGCAATCGGCGCATTTACAGTTATCGAAAGGCACGTACCCTTGAGATAACACGTGCATTAGAATCTTATATTGATGTGTTCGAAACTTTGTCTGAATCGCTCAGCGTAGATGAACTGTGGAACACGCTGAAAGACAAACTTTTCGATCTACGTGAACGTTATGTACCGTCGTGGGTTATGACGAAACGTTGCAGCAAAAGCAAGCCATGGTTCACAAAAGAGGTGCGTAGAGTCGTTGAAAAGAGACAACAGTCATACGCACGTTTCAAAAGAAATCCATCGCACGAAAACAAGAATCAGTTAAGAAAGATTACAAATGATATGAGTGCTTCGGTTAAAATAGCCAAATTTGCCTATTTTCAGTCCTTCGACTTGCGCATCCAAGATCACCCTAAAGAATTTTGGCAGTATATAAAAAGAAAGAGAAAGGATGACTTGTCCTTCCCACCACTCGATCATGACGGAATTATCGTTCACGATAATCTGGAGAAAGCCAAGTGCTTTAACGCGTTTTTCAGCTCGGTGTTTTCAACTGCTGAAATCAACATTAGCACTGCCGAATGTCGCCCTGACTTTATCAGTGCTGAGCCCATGGCGGACGTTGTATTTGATCAGCGAGGGATTGTGCCGCTCTTAGAAAGATTGAAAGAAAACAGTGTCCCTGGACCAGATGGCATACCCCCGATCCTGCTCTCTTCTTGTGCGTTCTCTCTGTCAAAGTACCTGAAGATTCTTTTCACCAAGTAAGTACAGGACAGATCTCGACCTGATGAATGGAGACTTGCAAACGTTGTTCCTATACATAAATCTGGACCTAGGAATATTGTTTCAAATTATCGACCAGTGTCTTTGACCAGTGTGATATGTAAAATTTTAGAGCACGTGTTTTATACTAATATTATGAGCCATCTTAGTGCATACTCATTATTCAATACCCATCAGCATGGTTTTCGCAGTGGTTACTCGTGTGTCACCCAGCTTACCGAATTCGTTCATGATTTAACAAGCGCACTGAATAAAGGGCATTCTGTTGACTGCTTATTTTTTGACTTCCGCAAAGCATTTGATGTTGTGTCACATTCGTTATTAATAGAAAAATTGTCTTGGTACAAGATAAATGAGAACGTTATTAGATGGATCAAGGAGTATTTGAGTCTGAGGCATCAGAGAGTTGTAATCAACGGGAAACAGTCGCATGACGTTGATGTGACCTCAGGGGTGCCTCAAGGATCCGTCCTGGGTCCTTTACTGTTAATAATTTACATGAAAGACATTGTTACAGGTATTTCCTCACGCATGCGACTTTTCGCGGATGATTGTGCTTTGTATAGAATTATCAACGATCGAGGTGACTGCGAAGCATTACAACAGGAATTGTGTACAGTGGCTCAATCGTGTGAGGAGTGGGGAATGCATATTAATTTACAAAAGTCTGTACATATGTGTTTCACTAAAAAAAGACTCATGATTTCACGTATAACATTAACAGTAGCAAACTGCTGTCAGTCTCAGAATTTAAATATCTTGGTGTATATTTGACCAGTGTAATGACTTGGCACCGCCATGTCGATTTTGTTACCGCCAAAGCCTGCCGCGCCTTGGGCTTCCTGCGTCGTAACGCCACACATTTTCCTGTAAAAACCAAAGAACTGTTATATATATCAAATGTTAGAAGCATACTTGAGTACGCTTGCACAGTCTGGGACCCGAAATCTCTACTTGACATACAAAAGTTAGAAAGAGTTCAGAATTTGCTCGTTCGTTTCGTTTTTAATGACTAAGGTAGGTTTTTCAGCGTATCGAGTGCGAAAAACACTTTGCGCTGGGACCCAGTTCAAAAACGTAGGGAAGTTCTTCGGTTGAATTTTTTTCATAAAATATTTTCACACACACACACACACTGTAATACCAGAAATGGCGCTGTGGATACTGTGATAAATAAATAAATAAATAAATAAATAAATAAATAAATAAATAAATAAATAAATAAGTAAATAAATAAATAAATAAATAAATAAATAAACAGAGAATTTCGGTGTTAAACCAGTAGGTTATGAAAAATACAAACTGGGTGTTACAACAATAAGTTGTCAAAAATACAAACTGGGTGTTACAACAGTAAAATACATCAATAAAGTGTCAGTCATAAAAAACGGGTAAACTCATAATTTGAACAGCAATTATCAAAATAGAAGCTGGGTGTTACAACAGTAAAGAACATCAGCGAAGTGTCAGTGATAAAAAAAAAACAGGTAGAATGACAATTTGTACAATAGTCTAACACTTCGGCAATCAATTTTGTAACCTCAAATTAACAAAAAAACACTCTGATTAATAAAACAAACCATACATGGTATATCGTAGCAGTTCACAAAACAGGAAATAAAGAAGCATGTGTATTATGTACAAGAATGAAAGCAAACAAACATTTGTAATGATGTCATTAAGCATTTTTCGAAGGTTTCAACTGAGGTGCACTGCATAACGGATGATGGCAGTGCGTTCCAGTCTTTTATGGTTCGGGGTAGGAATGAATTTGCATATGCGTCGATGTGTAGCTGTGGCAAAACAAACGTCGAGTCATGTTGTTTCCGAAGAGTTTGCTTTTTTGGGCGAGCTAAGTAATCTGAAATATCGATGGTGAAATGGTGTTTAGAAAGCAAAAATAGGAATCTAAGTCTTGCCACTAGACGCCGCTGTGATAGAGGGGGTAGTTGAAGCTGATCTACCATCTGTTACCGAGTCGGCGGAGACAAACTAAACCGTGCAGCCTTTCTTTGTACCCTTTCGAGTTCGTTTATTAGACCCACTTGGAACGGATCCCATATAGTGCTTGCGTACTCTAACGTTGGCCTCACATAGGTTACAAAAGCGGTTAATTTGACTGACTAAGGCGCAAGCTTCAACTTTCTGTGCAGAAACCAAAGTTTTTTTTCGGCAGTGCTCGTGATACTTGCGATATGCGTTTTCCAGCTTAGGTTCTTGGTGATAGTTATCCCTAGGTATTTCAGTGTATCAACTATAGCGAGTATTCGGGAGTTCACAAAGTATTTGTGATCCAGGACATTCTTTATCTTGTTTGATACCCTGAAGACAACTGTTTTTTGCTCGTTTATCTTCATTTTCCACTTTTCACACCACATTTCAATGGCAGCAAGAGCGTCGCTCAGCGATTTTTGATCATTAACTTCGGTAATTTCCCGGTAAAGTAAACAGTCATCTGCGTACAAACGAACGGTGATGTCTTCACTAATACCGGAAGTGATATCATTATAGTATGCCAAAAATAAAACAGGACCTAAAACAGACCCCTGTGGCACACCTGAGCTCACAAATAAGGTGCTCGATGTTATGCCATTTATTTCTACATACTGCGTTCTACCGGACAGATATGCGAGGACTCATTCTAACAAATTGAGATTAATTCTCATTTGTGCCAATTTGCTGATTAACAGATAGTGAACGACTTTGTCAAAGGCTTTAGCGAAGTCTAAGCAAATTGCGCATCAAGTTGTCTTTTGTTGTTCAAAGCGCTAGAAAAGTCATTGATGGTTTCCATTAGCTGCGTGGTGGCAGAAAAGCGTTGCCTAAACCCGTGTTGATTTGGAAAGAAGGTTTTGTTATGTTCAAAGTAAGTGTATGTGGATTTGGATATTGTTCGAGTAGTTTGCAGCAAACACAGCTCAAAGATATGGGATGATAATTTCCAATTTGCTGCTTGTCACCTGTCTTATGTATTGGGATTACTTTTGCCACTAGCCAATCGCCCGAAAGTTGTTTTTGAGCGATTGATGCAGTAAATATTATTTCCAAGTATTGGGCTACCCATTCCGCATATCTTCTTATAAATGTGTTACGTATTTCGTCCGGGCCAACAGATTTCTTTTCATCTATGTCTAAAATAAGAGACAAAATTCCTTCGTACGTAAGTGTTATGTCAGACATTGGTGTGCAATGGCTCTGATATCGAGGAAGGGGCAATGAACCCACTTGATCTGAAACAGTAAAAACTGACTAAAAATATGAATTGAAGCATGACGATGTCACCGTGGGGTCAGTCACAAGCGCATCGTTTACAACTACACTAAGATTTGCTATCACTTCCCGATAAGTAGCGCCAAAAACGTTGCGGGGATGATTTCATGAAATTTGTGAGGGTTTTTGCGTGATATTTATTTTTGGCTTCTGTTAGCATGTTTCGTAGTAGCGCTGACATACTTGATATTTTCTGACGATTCCTTTTTGTTTTCTTTCTTTCGCGACTGATCCTCCGCTTAAGGTGGATGATCTCGCGGGTAATCTATGGGTTCCGTTTGTTTGTCTTTTTCTTGGTAACTGGTCTGAAGCTGTCAATGCAATGGAAGATAATAGCTTTAAATTTAGCCCACATTACCTTGACATAAGCCTCAGCGCTGAAATGATCTAAGAGGCATGACGGATAATCAATTATACTAGTGTCATCAGCTATCGAGAAATTTGGCACACATGAGCGAGTTCTTCGATTTTAGTACGCACAGTGTCGTGCTTTATTGGAACGAATACTAATTTATGATCCGATATTCCCTTGTCAATTGCTATTTCGTAATTATCAAAACACCCGTCGAGAAATACTAAATCTAGGATAGATTCGGCTGCACCTGCCGTGCGTGTGCTTTCCTGAACTATTTGTGATAAGTCATGGGAAAAAGCTATATTAATCAGTCCGTCACACTCTGCGCGCTTTTGCGAGCCTATAATAAAAAAACTTCCAGTCAATACCTAGTAAATTAAAGTCCCCTGAAAGAATAATACGCCCGTTTCGCGGTTTTTGTTCATCTAATTAACTCTTGATATTCTGAAGGTACTAAGGTGGCGTATTAGGTGCTCTGTATATTGCCCCGAGAAGGACTAAGGCATTGTCATTCATAACGTTGCACCATGCACTCTCGTGGTTTTGGATACCATGCAAACGTATGCATTAAACATCTTCTTTAACAATTATGGCAACACCACCTCCTCGGGATTCGCGGTCATTCCGCATTATCTTATAACCGGGTGGGAGTAATTCATTGTCTCGTATGTCAGGATGTAGCGACGTTTCAGTTACTGTGGCAATGTGTGGGTCATAGCTGGCTAGAATGTATTCCAGGTCGCTAATTTTATTTACGAGGCTTCTAGCGTTTAAATTGACAAAGTCGTCTTTTTTGTTGTGCGCACACCTTCAGTCCTGCTTTCTTTGCGCTGGTGTGTGTGTGTGCTACGCTTAACCATGACTCGGCGGTTTCTTGTGTAGTCCCAGTAAAACGCCTCTTCATTGATATATAATTTGTCGTAGTCAAGACGCACGCACTGTCCCTCCTCTTTTTCCTTCCCAGCGGAGTTCCAAAGCAGTTTACGTTTAGTCAAGGTTTCTTTTGAGAAGTTATCTGAAACTGAAATGCCAGTTCCTTTCAGATGCTTAGTTTTTGTAGGTCTCTGCCTTTTCTCTGCAATCGTATAACCTTAAGGCAACAGGGCGAGGACTCGCGGTTTGCTTTTTTCCAATTCTGTGCAGGCGCTCGACAGTGCTAGGAGTAACGTGAAACTTCTTTTCCATTACATCTTTTGGCACTTTACTGCGCAGGGTGTCTCACTCTCCTCCTCCGACATTCCAAATATCATTAAATTGTTCAGTCTGCTCCTATCCTCGAAGCTAACAAGCCTTTCCTGTTGCCTTCGAATAGTTGCATCTAACTCGTTCACTGTTTTCGTCAGCTGAGAGATAGCTTTTTCGTGCTCTTTGAGGATTTGTAGGCTGTTTTCGACCTGTTTAAGCCGCGTACAGAGCCTTTTTAGATCGTTTTGAATAATCTTTTGGCCATCACACAATTATTTTAGGAGAGCTTGTGTATTTGGCCCCGGGTATTGCTCAACCTCTCCAGAAAGCAAAAGACGCCAACTTGCAAACACAGAATACAACACGTTTGGGCAAGGCAGCACTATAATAAAGCGATTGTCGCTCGTATAACTACGGAAGGAGTAATAGCTGACCTGTTCAAGGAACAGGAGTCGATTTTTAGGTATGGTACTACTTCCTTGATGGTCCTGAACGTTAATCGCAGAAGTGTAATCAAAAAGGCTCCTTTGTAAAGGAGTACGTTTATTTAGGTCAATTACCCACAGGGCACCCTGATGATGAGAAAGAAATTTACAGAAGAATAAAATTTTGTTGGAGTGCATACGGCAGGCATTGCCAAATCCTGACTGGGAGCTTACCACTGTCCTTGACAAGAAAAGTGTACAATCATTGCATTCTACCGGTGCTAACATATGGGGCAGAAACTTGGTGGATAACAAAAAGCTTGAGAACAAGTTAAGGACCGTACAAAGAGCGATGGAACGAAAAATGTTAGGCCTAACGTTAAGAGACAGGAAGAGAGAGAGAGAGAAAATGTAATAGATAAAATGAAATTTTAGGTCCTGTGGTTGGGGCCCCTAGTCCAGGGCTCCACTGGCACGAGAGCGGTGCGGATCAGAGAACAAATGGTGATAGCCGATATTATAGTTGGCATTAAGTGGAAAAAATGGAGCTGGGCAGGCCATGTAATGCGTAGGATGGATAACCGGTGGACCATTAGAGTTACAGAATGGATACCAAGAGAAAAGAAGCGCAGTCGAGGACGACAGAATACTAGGTGGGGTGATGGTTAGGAAATTTGCAGGCGCAAGCTCGAAGCAGCTAGCACAAGACAGAGGTATTTTGGGATCCCAGGGAGAAGCCTTCGTCCTGCAGTGGACATAAATATAGGCTGATGATGATGATGATGAATCAATAAGGCAACCGAGCTTGAGGGGCTCCATTTTTCTTACATTTCCGACATTGCTGTGCTGACTGAAAGTCGGTTAAATGATGGAAGTTTTGACAATCAATTCCTGCCTGCCCGGTACAATGCACTCCTGAAAGAGCGCAATGGTTGAGGTGGTGGCGTCTCTATTATCTACAAAAAAAGTTACGAGTTTTCAGGATGCTTGATGTGTCAAATGTTGAGTGCATTTTTAGTAAAGCTCATTGTGGTCGAATCAGGTACATCATAGGCGTGATGTACAGGCCCCCTTCCTCTTCCCTGTCAGTTTTGGATGATTTAAGAATTTACATGAACACGTATATAAAACCTGCCGATCGGATAATTCTTGCTGGCGATTTCAACCCGCCTAATATTGACTAGTCCACAACGTCCGTCGTAAACCATAATGACAAAACAGGTGATACTATGTTGCATATAGCATTTGCTTTTGATTTACCTCAAGTTGTTGGCGAGTACACTAGGATACACAACAGCTCTAAATCTATACTGGACCTTTTCTTCGTGAGCGGATATATTAGCACTAAACCAAAGTGCGAAATTGTCACGGGAATCTCCGATCACCAGGCCGTACTCTTTACCTTATCTGATACTGCTATCGACAGAAATCGAAAACACTCTTGTTTCCCTGACTTCTCACGTGCAGATGACGCATCGATAATCGATGTCTTATCCTTTCATTTTGATCGTTTTTGGAAGTCTACATCAAATGTAGACGACATATGGATTTCCTTCAAGGATCTCGTATTGGTGTGTATTGACCTTTTTGTGCCAAGCATTATTAGTTAAAATGTGAGAATCCCTGGATTTCTCGTCATCATCAACATCATCAGCCTACATTTATGTCCACTGCAGGACGATGGCCTTTCCCTGCGATCTCCAAATAGCCCTGTCTTGTGCTAGCTGCTTCGAACTTGCGCCTGAAAAATTTCCTAACTTCACCACCCCACCTAGTTTTCTGCCGTCTTTGACTGCGGTTCCCTTCTCTTGGTATCCATTCTCTAACCCTAATGGTCCTCCAGTTATCCATCCTATGCATTACATGGCCTGCCCAGCTCCATTTTTTCCTCTTAATGTCAATTAGAATATCGGCTATCCCCGTTCGCTCTCCGATCCACACCGCTCTCTTCCTGTCTCTTAACGTTAGACCTAACATTTTTCGTTCCATCGCTCTTTGTGCGGTCCTTAACTTGTTCTAGAGCTTCTCTGTTAACCTCCAAGTTTCTGCCCCATATGTTAGCACCGGTAGAATGCAATGATTGTACACTTTTCTTTCAACGACAGTGGTAATCTCCCAGTCGCGATTTGGTAATGCCTGCCGTATGCACTCCAGCCCAATTTTATTCTTCTATAAATTTTTTTCTCATGATCAGCGTCCCCTGTGAGTAATTGACCTAGATAAACGTACTCCTTTACAGACTTTAGAGGCTGACTGGCGATCCTGAGTTCTTGTTCCCTTGCCAGGCTATTGAACATTATCTTTGTCTTCTGCATATTAATCTTCAACCCCAATCTTACACTTTCTCGGTTAAGCTCCTCAATCATTTGCTGTAATTTGTCCCCATTGTTGTTGAATAGGACAATGTCATCTGCAAACCGAAGGTTGCAGAGATATTCGCCGTTGATCCTCACTCTTAAGCCTTCCCAGTCTAAGAGCTTGAATACTTCTTCTAAGCATGCAGTGAATAGCATTGGAGAGATTGTGTCTCCTTACCTGACCCCTTTCTTGATAGGTAACTTTATACTTTTCTTCTGGAGAACGAAGGTAGCTGTGAAATCTTAATAGACATTTGCCAAGATATTCGCATATGCCTCCTGTACTCCTTGTTTCCGCAATGCCTCTACGACTACTGGTATCTCTACTGAATCAAAATCATTTTCATACACCGCAGGGTCTGCGCAAGCAGGCGTTTGGTGAGTTGCGCCACCATGGACCCGAGCACATGGGGGTTGGACCCTCCCGCGCTTAATAGTGCGTGGCTTAGCCGTGTCCGGGGAAAAGAGGATCCTGGGGGTTGAGCCAATGCTGAGTGCTTGGACCTTAATTTTATGATCCCTTGGTGGAGGCAACACATCCCTTTGGCCTCGGCTTCACGTAGATGGCACCCCTGGGCTGATCCACCCTGGGGAAATTGGTAGTTGCCTTTTCCTGTCTCTCTCTCCCTCCAACCTTCGTCTTTCTCTCTCCATCTCTCCTGTTTTCTCCTCACTTCGTTTTACTTCCAATCTTCCAGACAGCAATGGTTAACCTGGTGTAGTTTATCCAACCTTGGGTCTATTATATTAGGTTATAGTGCCTATGTACAGTTGGCGTCTGCGTCTCCTTCGGGTCTCGTAGAGTCCCCTTGTTGGGCTCGGTGGTGGGCGGCTGGCATAGCCTCCGAAGTTAACTAATTATCTATGAATGTTTTGTCCTTCCCTTGTCTGCCTGATCGCCCTCTTAGCAAAGTAGGGCGCACCGAAAGAACTGAACTTTTTTGGCCAACCCAATGACACCTTCCCACGATTTCACGTTATTCACAGGGAAAACCCTGAAAAGACTACAAGAATGATTTCTCCCTTCAGTGTTACCAAATGCATAACTGATGCACTAGGGCCTGGCTACAAGGTAACGAAAATGGCCAGCGGTGACCTCCTCCTTGAGATTCGCGACCAGCACCAGCACGGAAAACTCTGCAATCTCGTAACACTCGGTAATGTAAAAATCACGGTGACTCCGCACCGATCGATGAACACATGCAAAGGCGTAGTGCCTGATGGAGGCCTCCTGAACTTGACCGAAGAAGAGCTCCTCGAGGGCTGGAAAGAACAAAACGTGACACAGGTACAGCGAATAAACATTAAACGAGACAACATTGAAATTCCCACGAAGCATCCAATCCTTACATTTGGCTCCAGTACTCTCCCAGATACCCTTGAAACAGGATACACGAAAATCAGAGTAAGACCATACATTCCGAACCCGCGCAGATGTTTCAAATGCCAAAGATTCGGCCATGGCTCTCAAAACTGCCGAGGCCGACTGACATGCGCAAAATGTGCCGATCATGAACATACATCTGACAACTGTACTGGTGCCCTGCACTCTCCAAATTGCGATGGTGACCATGCAGCATATTCTCGATCCTGCCCTACGTGGAAAAAAGAAAAAGACATCATCACACTCAAAGTAAAAGAAAACATATCTTTCCAAGAAGCCCGAAAGCGTGTTTCTTTTCTTCATTCTGCAGGGTATGCTGGTGCGGCGCGTAGGGGTGCAACGCCGCAGCAGACTCCGGCATCAGCACGGTCCACAAAGAGTGTGGCCGCGGCTGTGCCACCAGCTCCCCAGGCGACAGCAGCCAGCGCTGCTGTGCCGTCCCTGAAGGAGGGTCCATCGACCTCTGGGTTGGTGGCCTCCAAGGCACTGCTTTTCGAGGAAAGGCCCGCTTGAGCGGAAGTCCAGCGGATCGTTGGAGTCGATGGACACAACCCCAAGCCAGGCAGCGCATTCAGCGCCTCCGGAGCGACGCGATTCTCGCGATCACTCCAAGAAAGACAAACCCCGGATTACGGGGCCTGGAAAGGCTCCGTAAGCCAACCTGACTAGTCTCTTGACACATAGCCCAAAAACACAAACAATATGGATACACAAATATTACACTGGAACGTGAGAGGCCTAATGCACAACCTCGATGACATTAAAGAACTTTTACACAAATACAATCCAAAGGTGCTGTGTGTTCAGGAGACACATCTTAAACCAACACAAATAAACTTTCTTCAGCAATACGCCATCTTCCGGAAAGACCGGGACGATGCTGCTACATCGTCCGGCGGTGTAGCTATAATTGCCGACAGAGGCGTTGCATGTCGGAAACTGCAACTCCAAACTCCTCTAGAAGCAGTTGCTATCGAAGCAGTGCTATTCAATAAACTAGTCACCATCGCGTCTATATACATCCCCCAAGTTACCAACTCTCTAGAACAACATTTCAAACCTTTATTGATGAACTCCATCGCCCTTACATAGTCGTTGGTGATCTAAACGCACTTAGTACACTGTGGGGCGACTCTCGCTATGATGCGAGAGGACGACTAATAGAAAACTTCCTATTCTCTTCAAGTGCCTGCTTGCTTAACAAAAAAGAACCAACATTCTGCAGCCCTACACACAAAACATTTTCTGCCATAGACTTAAGCATAGCATCCAGTACAATTGTGCCATATCTAAAGTGGGATGTGATTAATAACCCTTATGGAAGTCTTCCCCATCGTACTAAACCTTATAAAACAATCTGAGTGCTCTACACACGTTCCTCGATGGAAAGTCGACTCAGCTGACTGGACGCGGTTTCGTGAAGAAACACATTTGCCCTGGGACGATGTCCGTTCACTTGATATTGACCCTGCAGTAGCGTACTTTACAGCGTTTATTATTGATGCCGCATGAGTATGTATACCCTGTTATGATCGGCTTGGAACTGCACCTCTCAAATGTGGGAAACAAGCCCGAGCGCCTTTCCCGTGACGAGATAATCCTCTTTCATCCCCGAGGAAGCGTCACACCTCTACGACCTGAGTAGACGCAAAAGGCGAGCGACCAAAGAAGAGGACCAGAGGGGCAGGAGGTCGTCAACTTGACCGCCCGACAGAGGACTGACACTTCCACAAGTTCCTCGAAGGAGACATCGGCAGGTTATGATCTTTGTGGAAACTGTATCTCTCAAATGTGGGAAGCAAGCCCGAGTGCTTTTCCCGTGACGAGATAATCCCCTTCATCCCCGAGAAAGCGTCTCACCTCTACGACCTGAGTAGACGCAAAGGGCGAGCTACCAAAGAAGAGGACCCGAGGGGGAGGAGGTCGTCAACTTGACCGCCCGACAGAGGACTGACACTTCCACAAGTTCCCCGAAGGAGACATCCGCAGGTTATGATCTTCCTGGAAACTGTATCTCTCAAATGTGGGAAGCAAGCCCGAGCGCTTTTCCTGTGACAAGATAATCCCCTTCATCCCCGAGAAAGCGTCTCACCTCTACGACCTGAGCAGACGAAAACGGCGAGCTACCAAGAAGGAGGACCCGAGGGAGAGCAGGTCGTCAACTTGACCACCGGAGAGAGGACTTCCCCGAAGGAGACATCGGCCACCACGAGGGGATTTAAGGCCGTCCTGGTCCCCGTGTTAAACAGAACCGCTCGAGACTCGGATAGAGTCAAAACCATGCACCAATGAACTGAATACAATCTTTTCTATTTTTCATCGTCACGATGCCCGCCTTCATCACCGTCTCCTGATTCATGCGGTGACGACCCACCTCACCCGGTCTAGATTATATCAGCTGGTTGGCAGCAATGGGATACTCCACCCTTCGTCCTGGCTTCAGCAGAATGGTGAGCGCTTGACTTTCTTTGAGAACTTGCCAGGTTTTAGCTTGTGTGTTTTCTAAAACGGTGAATTAGTTTCTGTACGTGCAGGCTCCTGTTGAAAGCTTCCTCACGTCACAGTAGAGTAAGAAAGTCCTCGTCCGGGATTGACCATGGATTTGGGCAAACGGAAAAACCCTGAGTTGTTATTACTTTGTGAAGAGCTGGGAATTGAGGTCGGGAAAAGTCAGAGAAAGCCGCAGCTTATTGAGGCGATTGAGAAGTGCGGGGCTCTTGAAGACGAAATTTCAGAAGCATGGGAAGAGACAGAGAAACGAGCTGAGAAAGCTGAGCAAAACGCTGCAGTGGAAAGGCAGAGAGCTGAGAAAGCTGAACAAAAGGAAGCTGCAGAAAGAAACGAACGCGAGGAACAGAGAGCTGCAGAAAGAAAGGAACGCGAGGAACAGAGAGCTGCAGAAAGAGAGGAACAAAAGGAACAGAGAGCTCACGAACTAAAGCTAAAAGAACTAGACGTGCAGCGGGATCTGGCCAGGCAATCAGCAAATAACCTCTCAATAGATGAAAGACGTTCAGGTGAAGTAGGAGTAAAGATAAGGGATCTCATGTCATCGTACAAGGTTAACGATGACATGGGATTGTTTCTCGTTATTTTTGAACGAACCTGCGAGAGAAACGGGTTGGCACAAGAGAGTTGGCCGCAACAGATTCTGACCGTTCTTCCTGGCGAAGCAACCGAAATAATTGCGAGGCTAACGAAGGACGAGTCAGAAGACTATCAGAAAGAAAGAGCTGCGCTGCTAAGAAAATATCGGCTCTCAGCGGAGGCTTTCCGCCGCCGTTTTCGGGAGGCAGTTAGGACACCGGGCGAGTCCTTTCAAGATTTCATTTATAAGCTGAAAGACAATTTAATTGAGTGGCTAAAAGGGGAAGATGCGTTCGGTTGTCACGACAAGGTTGTGGAGCTAATCTGCAAGGAGCAGTTCTATGGGTCCTTGAGCGAAGAGATGCGTCTTTGGATTCAAGATAGGTTCGGGCGAAAAGGGCTTCGAACGGGCTGCAGTGCTAGCAGATGAATTCGCCGCACGTCGCGAATCCGAGAAAACACGCGTCAGGCCCTTCAATAAATTCAGCAAAGAAGAAAACAAGCGCCCCTTTCACAACGAGAAAGCTGGAGGTGGGACCAATGACGCGCCGACCGATAATTCCGGAGAGAATGAAACCACAATGAAAGACGAAAGAAAAACAAAAAAGGCGTTTGAGGCTAGAAAACCGGTCGTCTGTTTCCGTTGCCAGGAGCCTGGACACCTTGCGATCGGCTGTAGAAAGCCTAGAATTGTTTTTTCTTTCGTGAATGACGACGACAACTTGGCGCTCTTAGAACCCTACCTTCGCGACCTCGCAGTGAACGGAACGCCATGCAGGGTACTTAGGGACTCGGCTGCGACAATGGACATCGTCCACCCTGCGTATGTGAATCCTGAGGATTTCACCGGGGAACATGCGTGGATCCGGCAGGTAGTTGAGGAGGATAGTGTTTACTTGTCCATAGCCAGCGTAAAGATCGAGGGGCCGTTCGGACTATTGATGACTGAAGCCGCGGTATCACAGAATCTGTCAAAAAAATACCCCTACTTATTTTCAAATCGCTCGGAGATGCTGCTAAAGAAAAAGGGCCTGAGTTTTGGCGACCCTACGGTCCAAGCTCTCCCGCGTAACACGGCTCAGGAAATCGCGGTAGAAGAGAACGATTGCGCCACGAAAGTGGAAACAGTGGCTCTTCCGGAGGACGTTCCTTGCGGAGACAAGGCTTGTTTCAGCAGCCCTAAAGAGGTCAAGGAGGCGCTGATAAACTCCCTTTTACCTCCGCATTTGAACGACGGTCCGGAATCGTGCAAAGGAGAGGAGACTGACATGGCGGCTAAACAGGGCAGGAACCGGACGATCGGGGACTGCAGAGGCACATTCGGTGACCGCCTGGCGATGCAAAAATTTTTCAGACGGCGCAAACGAGCGAAGTATTTAGCGCAGCGCAAATTCGAGAAAGAAGCCGCACCGCAGCCCGTAAACAAAGGGCCATCATGCAGAACTTCAAAGGGCTCGTTATGGTGGTTAAGAAAACGGAGACGTCGCCAAAGGCGAATGACAACAGAACAGGGCGCGTCTCCGCGATTAGGACTGCGGCTGAAAGGGGCAACCTGGATGAGGTACGCGCGCATGCACAGGGCCAGTCAAACAGTCAATGAGGGGGAATGCGCCGCGAGAGCGAGGACAAAGGAAGAAGGGCGATTCTCCTCGCGTTTACGGCCTCCCTCTCCGAGACGAGAAAGAAAGCTGCGGCCACACGAATTGACAGGTGACGGGAGGGGGCAGTGTGTGTCTGGCACCCTTTATTGCCCATGGCGAGGCCCAGTGACTTCCAGATTACGACCTAGTCGAGTGCGCATTAGGAGGTAGTAATTGTCGAATTGGGCGCCTCCATAAGGTTCTCGTTTGTAAATTTGTAAATAGAGCACGTTGCATTTTTTTATTTTGTTAGTAATTAAGACCTTATTCCTTTTAATTTCAAAGGTAATGACTATTTTTCTTCTGTGTTCCTGCGTGGTGATGGCCGGTCTACTGATTTCAGATCAATCAGCTTTCCGGTACCTGATCTTACTATAAGCGAACAAGGCATTTTTTCTGCCCTTCTTCACCTGAATACAAAAATGTGGTTGATCCCTCTTATATAGGAATCGGTATAGAACACGAAAGTGAAACGTGTCTTCACAGAAGTAGTGTAATGTTTATTGCACATTGATATATAATGTCTATTGGTGTTTTGTGGCTAAAGCGCCCTTAGGCATTGATGCACCCACGCTGACGCCTGGTGGCACGTCTCCTCCATCACGACTACCAACGTCGATGACCATGAGCAACCGTCGTGCATATGGAAGCTGCACTACGCTGCACACGCTAGCACAACGCGAAAGACGAAGCACGTAACTGACACACTAATACAACGCGCAAGACAAAGCACGTAACTGAATCGTCACCGAGTCAAATCAGCGCGTACAGCGCGTCGTAATTGCAGCCTCCGCGATCAACTTCAGAAACATTTTCAGAGCTAATTGCGGAGGCCACGCTCCGCTGTGCTGAGTACGGTGAACGCCACCTAGGTGGCGTTGGTAGTGCTTCTTGATGCCAGCGTCCCTTCGAATGCTGGCATCGAGGCGTCGTAGTGCTGAGACCACCGAAGCGTTCACTGTCGGTGCGCGTTAGTGTCATAATGCAGTACTTCTCTTTTCTGCTCGTAGGCGGCGGCACCGCCCCGAGCAAGAGCGCGGGTACACGGAGGAGTGTTAGATATATAAGGCGCGTCTGTGTAGCTCTCTGCAAATGCGTTTGTGGCGCAATGGGCTAAACGCTCGGCGATCTATCGTCGCGGACCGAGAGGTCGTGGGTTCGATTTCCAAATTTTGCATGTTTGTGGAACTTTTTCTTCTGGTTTCTTTCTTTGTATTATGTTCTATGACGTATTTCCGTGACAGAAATACGTCAGTGAAGTCTTGGTGGACCCCGGCATAAAACACTTTCGTGTTAAAAAATCATCTGGACCGGACGATATTCCAAACACGTTTCTTTCCAGGTACGCGGAATGGTGTGCGAAATTCCTCTTTGTTATTTACAGTACCAGTCTGCGTGAAGGCGACGTCCCCAGTGATTGGAAACTGGCAAAGGTTATTCCTGTGCACAAATCTGGTACTAAGTTCCACGTTGCTAACTACAGGCCAATTAGTTTGTTGTGTACTGCAAGTAAAGTAATGGAACACTTCGTTTTTAAGCACATCGCCTCATTCTTGGAAGACAATAACTTTTTTTCAGAAGCTCAACATGGTTTTCGTCGCGGGTTATCTACCGCGACACAGTTAATACACACTTCCAATGATTTCTGCTCAACCCTTGACAAAATGGGACAAATAGACGCCATTTTTCTGGACTTTGAAAAAGCCTTCGACCGAGTACTGCATAGTAAACTTTTACTAAAACTAAGGCACATCTTGCAAAATCAACAAATTTTGCAGTGGCTTGATTCATACCTATCACACCGGCAACAGTACGTCCAGATATCCACTTCAAGTTCACCCATCGCTCCAGTATTTTCAGGAGTGCCACAGGGCTCAGTCCTTGGGCCACTTCTTTTTCTTATATATTTAAATGACCTCAAGCTTGACTCTCCTGTGCGTGCCCGGTTTTTTGCAGATGACTGCGTAGTTTACCATACAATTCTTGCTGAAGGTGACCAGACTATTCTAAATAACTATTTATGTGCCGTTAGTAATTGGTGCCAAAACTGGACGATGTCATTAAATGTCACGAAGTGCAAACCAATGACCTTAACCCAAAAAAAGTTCCATTGAAGTATTCTTACACAATAGCGCTTCTCTCGAACCAGTGGAGCAATTTAAGTATCTTGGCGTAACGTTCAGCGCGAATCTCAGTTGGAGCCCCCACATTAAAAATATGGTTTCAGTAGCATCCAAAAGACTATGGCTGATAAGACACCGGTTAAAACATGCAACCACTAAAACAAGGCTGGTAACCTACACTTCACTCGTGCGTCCCTTACTGGAATATGCTGACGTGGTCTGGGATCCGCACACTAAAACGGATATAAAAAGTATTGAGGGGGTTCAGAAAAAGGCACTGCGATTTATATACCATGCCTACGGAAGACAGGTATCGATATCTGATCTACTTAATCGCTCCGGTCTTCCCACCTTGGAATCCCGTCGAAAAATGCACCGTTTGAACATGTTATTTGCCATCATCAATAATCGTACCAAAATAGAATTCAATACTTATATGCAGTACAACACAACACGACAAACTCGGCACAAACACGATAAAACTATTGTAATGCCACAATGCAGAACGAATGCATACAAGCTGTCCTTCTTTCCAAGAACGATAGCAGACTGGAACAAGTTGCCTTACGACGTGGCCACCTTAACATCACCTGATGCATTTTTTTCTGCAATCAGTTCTAATCAGTAAGTTTTGTGTGCTCAGTTTTATCTTTAACTGGTATGCTTCTGGTGCTATATCCTCGGATTTGAATGTAACGCGTCTATGTCTTGCTTTGTTTATTCCTGATTTGCTGCGCAAAAATTTTGCTGTGTGCGTGTGCGTTCTTTTTTTTTCTCTTCTCTGTTGTAATCGCCATTCTTGTTGCTCTCCTGATGGACCAAGAGCTTGTTAATCACATGTACCCACTCCTGCCTTGGCTACCAAAAGGCGGCCGGCAGTATTGAATAAAATAAAATAAATAAATAATAAATAAATAAGGTTTCGCGTTAATCTCGGTGTTTCGTTGTATTGATTGTTATGAGAGCCAGTGACGCGAATAAAACTGCGAAGCAAGTTTTGCGACGGTAGTGGCTCGTGGACACGCTGATTTTGTAGATAGGCATTGACATTGGAGGTTTGTAGAAATACAACATTTTGGATAATTCAATGCTTACAGGGTAGGTGCGTTTATCTGCTGCCATTGTAGAATTTTGATGTGCTGAAGCGTATTCGGAGAAACAATTTTCTTTAACGGTGTTGCGAGCAGATAAAGTATGGTTTTTTGTTTTCTCGCTTTAAATGCCACTTTTTGAATCAGCTTAATTAGGAGTTGAAGCGGTCATCAGAGTGTAGTACATATGTCATTAGAAGCGCTGGTACTGGCAGGTAGCATTGACCCAACTCACTGTGCAGCATTTATCCCTTTGATGATTTTCAATGCGCTCTCAGTCTCTCAATAAACGCGGCTTTCCCAGGCAAGAGAAACAAAAACGTTAGGTATTAGGTTGGTTGAAATATGCATTGAAGTCTAATTTTTTTCCTTTTGTTAATTTTCGGGAATCTCGAACGAGGACTGCAGGTATAATTCTGATAAGGTTTTATGTGAAGAATGTGTGAACCTGGCAGTTCTCATGGTTAGTTGGGTGCTCTCTGTTTGTTGTGCCTTGGGCTTGGCGTGGTCTATTTCCAGAAGGTGTCACCTCGCTTGCTGTGGAACGAACGGCGAAACGAAGCAGAGGCACGGGGTCTGCCGGTCTCTTCGAGGTGCTTGGATGCTGCAACCCCTTCGAGACTTCCTGTGGCGGCGGACGGGCTGTTATGATCGGCTTGGAACTGCACCTCTCAAATGTGGGAAACAAGCCCGAGCGCCTTTCCCGTGACGAGATAATGCTCTCTCATCCCCGAGGAAGTGTAACACCTCTATGGCCTGAGTAGACGCAAAGGGCGAGCTACCAAAGAAGAGGACTCGAGGGGGAGGAGGTCGTCAACTTGACCGCCCGACAGAGGACTGACACTTCCACAAGTTCCCCGAAGGAGACATCGGCAGGTTATGATCTTCGTGGAAACTGTATCTCTCAAATGTGGGAAGCAAGCCCGAGCGCTTTTCCCGTGACGAGATAATCCCCTTCATCCCCGAGAAAGCGTCTCACCTCTACGACCTGAGCAGATGAAAACGGCGAGCAACCAAGAAGGAGGACCCGAGGGAGAGGAGGTCGTCAACTTGACCACTGGAGAGAGGACTTCCCCGAAGGAGACATCGGCCACCACGAGGGGATTTAAGGCCGTCCTGGCCCCCGTGTTAAACAGAACCGCTCGAGACTCGGATATAGTCAAAACCATGTACCAATGAAGTGCCCCATACAATCTTTTCTATTTTTCATCATCACGATGCCCGCCTTCATCGTCGTCTCCTGATTCCTGCGGTGACGACCCACCTCAGCCGGTCGAGATTATATCAACCCCAAACAAATGGGTCGCCTTCGAAACGACGTATTCCATGGTGGAATGAGTAGTGTAGGGAAGCCCGGAAAAAGCAAAACAAGGCCTGGAATCTCCTTCGTAACTCCCCGACTACAGAAAACCTAATTAACTTCAAGGCGATTAAGTCACAAGGTAGAAGAACACGCCACCGCGCTAAATGGGAGATTGGGAAAAATACATATCCAGCATCAACTCTTATACAGACAAACACAAAGCCTGGAACAGGCTAAACAAAATAAAAGGCCGCGAAACTCATCCTCTACCTTTAGTAAACACACAAGGAGACACTCTTGATGACCAGGCTGATCGTCTAGGAGCACATTTCGAGCATATTTCCAGTACCTCCTATTATACAGATACACGTCTAAGATATCGGCGACAAGCAGAGCGGCAGCCTCTGGGTCAGAAAGACAGCCAATGCAGCATACAATCGTCCATTTAGCATGGCGGAGTTTCAGGCTTCACTGAATTGTTGTAACGCGTCTGCTCCAAGAAGTGACAGAATACTATATGAAATGATAAGACACTTACACCCTGAAACCCAGAAAACACTACTGTCACTCTTTAACACCATGTTCTCTGCCGGCTACATTCCGACTGCATGGAAAGAAGCAATCGTAATTCCTATTCTCAAAGATGGCAAGGACCCTTCTTCGGCAAGTAGCTATAGGCCTATAGCTCTGACAAGTTGGATATGCAAGCTCTTTGAGAAAATGATCAATTGCCGCCTGATCCATTTTCTTGAAAGTAACAAAATACTCGATCCCTTACAGTGCGGTTTCAGGGAAGGTAGATCCACAACAGATCTCCTTGTCCGCATCGAGACAAATATCCGTGATGCCTTTGTGCACAAACAGTTTTTCTTGTCAGTATTTTTAGATATGGAGAAGGCATACGACACAACTTGGCGCTTTGGAATCCTCCGTGATCTGTCTGGAATGGGAGTTCGAGGCAACTTACTGACAGTGATTCAGAGTTACCTCTCCAATCGCACGTTCCGTGTGAGAGTTGGTAACGTCTTGTCTCTGCCATTTACGCAAAAGGCTGGGGTACCTCAAGGTGGTGTGCTGAGCTGTTCTTTATTTATCGTCAAAATGAACTCGCTGTATACTGTCATGCCACGTAGTATGTTTTATTCTATATATGTGGATGACATCCAAATAGGTTACAAATCATTGAATCTAAATATCTGCGAGCGACAAGTACAGCTTGGCTTAAATAAATTGTCCAAGTGGGCGGACGAGAACGGTTCTATATTAAACCCTCAAAAAAAGTACGTGTTTCCTCTTCTCTAACAAGAGGGGTGTACTGCAGGACCCCGTAATAGATCTCAATGGAGAACGACTATCTGTAAGCCGTGAACATAAATTTCTAGGTATCATTTTAGAGTGCAAGTTAAAATTTGTCCCACACCTGAAGTATCTTAAAGCAAAGTGCCTCAAGACTATGAATCTGCTGAAGCTCATATCGCGCACATCCTGGGGAAGTGACAGGAGATGCCTCATAAAGTTATACAAGAGTCTTATATTATCGCGTCTTGACTACGGAGCAGTAGTATATAATTCTGCGAGGCCTAGTGTTTTGAAAATGCTGGATCCTATTCAACACCTAGGCATCCGCCTTGCTACAGGTGCCTTCAGGACTAGTCCTGTACAAAGCCTGTACGTCGAATCAGACGTATGGTCTCTATTCTTCCAAAGGACATATTTAAGCTTTCCTATGCCTTGAAGGTAAAATCATCAGTAGACCACCCATGTCACTCAATTATTCACTACTTGGCCAGGCTGTTCCGTAACCGCCCAGCCACTAGGCCTCCTTTGTCCCTCCGATTGGAAGCACTGTCAGAAGAAACAGGCGTCCCTCTTCTAGAGAATATCCTAATGGCTCCTACTAGGCTTCCACCACCTTGGGAGTGGCAGACCATCCAGTACGATATCTCTTTCGTAGAAATATCAAAATGGGCACCTGAAGCACACATACATTCGCATTTTCTTGAACTTCGGGAGAAGTATTCTTGCAGTGAATTTTATACGGACGCCTCCAAATCGTTTACTGGTGTTGCTTACGCAGCTTTGGGACTGTCTCTTTCAGTCTCCGGGGCACTGAATCCGCATACAAGTATTTTTACATCGGAAGCATACGCAATCCTTTCAGCAGTCAAACACATAAAACAAATGAATATTACAAAAGCAATTGTGTTCACAGACTCATTGAGCGTCGTTATAGAGCTCTAATGAGTCTACGAAAACACAAGAATTCAATTTATAATGAACTGTACAGCTTGCTATGCTCAGCTTACAAGGACAACCAAGTAATCATAATATGCTGGGTACCTGGCCATAGAGGCATTAAAGGCAACGTAGCTGCAGACGAAAGTGCCACCTCAGTAGTTTAGCCATCCTTTCCACATAGCCATCCCTTCCACTGACCTAAAGCCTTTCTGGCGCCATGAATTACGGAAATATTGGCAAAGGCAGTGGGATAATGAAGTGTCAAATAAGCTACATGTAAGCAAGCCAAGAATTGGGAAATGGATATCTCAGAAAACAACAAAGACACAAGGAAGTGCTTCTTTGCAGGTTAAGGATAGGACATACCTATGGAACACACTCGTATCTCCTTACAGGAAGTGATCCTCCGACATGTGATAGGTGTGGCGACATACTTACAGTTCTCCATGTTCTTATCCACTGCCCTGAAATAGAAGCTCAGCGTAAAAAGTACTTTTATCTCGCATATCGTGAGCACATCCCTCTTCACCCAGCATTCTTTCTTAGCCATGAGCCGCTTTTTGATTTTAATGCTGTCTTAAAGTTTTTAGCAGATGTAAACACATTACAAATCATCTGGCCAGGGTATCTGTAGCGCAGCCTCGACTTGCAGGCTGCAGCTGCAGTGCAAAATCATTTTACAGCACGCGCCTCTCAGTCCTTGATTTCAAGGACCTCTTGAGGCAATGGTGCTATTGCATATACTTTATTATGTCACCCCTTTGTAGCGGAACTCTTACGCTCATAGCTCATATCATTAGTCTTTGTCATTATTTTAACACTCATATATTTTACGCAATTTATAGCGACTTGTTTTAGGCCTCTTTACACCACCTTTTATGTACCATTTGCATCCCACTGTCCACTCCATCCATAATACATTCAGAACCCATCACCATATGTCATGGCGCTCTTTGGCCATAGCTGGCGCCATTAAACACTACACATCATCATTATCAAATCATTTTCATAATCAATGAAAGCCATATAGAGAGGCTGATTGGACTCCGCAGATTTCTTGATTACCTGATTGATGACATAGATATGTTCCATTGTAGAATATCCCTTTCTGAAGCCAGCTGTTCTCTTGGTTGACTGAAGTAAAGTGTTGCCCTGATTCTATTGGAAATTATCTTGGTTAATATTTTATACAATACTGAAAGCAAGCTAATGGGTCAATAATTCAATTCTTCAACGTCTCCCTTCTTATGGATTGGTATAATGTTGGCGTTTTTCGAGCTCTCTGGTACACTTGAAGTCGTGAGGCACGGCGTATAAAGGGCTGCAAGCTTTTCAAGCATGATATCTTCTCCATCTTCGATTAAATCGACTGTCATTCCATCTTCTCCAGCAGCTTTTCCACTGGTCAAGTCTTGCAAGGCCCTTCTGGCTTCATTGCTAGTTATAGAAGGAGCCTCTGTTTTCTGTTCATCACTACTTCGAATCAAAGTAGCTTGGCTACTTACCGTCAACAATATGTCACTTTTCGTGATCATTCATTTCAGTCTCTTTCTGTTGACTCTGGCGTCCCTCAGGGTTCAGTGCTTGGGCCACTTCTTTTCATCATTTATATAAACGAAATCGTAAAAAAACATTCCAGTTCATATTAAATTTTACGCGCATGATTGCGTGCTCTACTCTGAAATTAATACTATATCAGATCAGGCAACACTGAACGAGGTCTTCGAAAATATTACTGAATTGTGTGGTGCCTGGAAGATGCCAATAAATTTTCAAGAAATTGTGTACATGAGAGTAACTCGCAAGAAAAATCCCCTCATATTCCACTATTCCTTTTGCTAACAATATCCTGTCCGAAATTGCACAATAGAAATATCTAGGATTATGGCTCACTAACGACCTTGACTGGACTAAACACATTGATCAGGTGATAAACAATGCTAACCATAAACGTTTTTTTTGCTTAGGCGAGCACTAAAACTCTCCACACCCAGAGTCCGGCTCCTAGCGTACAAATTATTTGTCCTTCCAATATTTCATTATACGGCAATAATTTGGGATAAATTTACTAAAACGAAGATTAACAAAATTGAAAAAGCACGAAAAGAAAGCAGTTCGTTTAATTTATAATAGCTATGGACGCACATCAGTAAGTGACCTGTTCAATAGGGCTGGTTTGACATCTATATCCGAAAGAAATAGCGTTTCCCGACTTCAGTTCTTATACTTTTTAATCAAATATAATTTTAAGAATAATATTGACGGACTAATATATACCTCTTCGGGTTACACTACAAGACAACGTCATAATGTCACAATCAGGCCTTTTCATCAGCGTAATAACTGCTTTAAATATTCATTTTTTTTTCAAGAACAGTAACAGAATGGAATCAGCTTACTAACAATGAAGTACTCCTGCAATCTCTGACTTCATTCACCAGAAGCCTCAGTGTCCATTAATATTCATTCCAGGCTGCCCATATAGTTACGAATTTCTTATTGTTATCAATTTGATGCCCCTTACATTTTGTATTAATTTATTCACTCAAGATTTGATGTGTTCTTGATTAAATAAGATTTGCCATAAACCTTACTGTACTTCTATGTCTACTCCTATGTTACACTGTCATCATTGAACTTCTGTTGTCTCTAATGCTGAAGCGTTTTGTTTGTTTACTAATCCTTTGCGGCCTGTGTTATTTCTGGATTTATTTTTGTGAATATTTGTTCCCTGCTTGTATCTATACGCCCACCCTGCGAAAATTCCTTCTTGGGATTGCAGTATGAATAAATAAATAAATAAATAAATAAATAAATAAATAAATAAATAAATAAATAAATAAATAAATAAATAAATAACGGCGCTGAAATCACCCCGGTTGTAGCTGATTGTGTACTTAAAGCGGCTCTGAATGCGAGATATAGCCAGCGTGAACTGAAATACACTGTGGTTGTAGCAAAATTATCGTATTAAGTTATGAAGCGGCAGCACACGCAACCCCGCAAAGTCTATTTTTACGAAAAAGGGGATTATGCGTCGTTATCATCGGAACTTGATGCGTTTTTTCCCGAGTTTCTTTCGCACGGACTGTCTATGAATGTTGATTCCTTCCGGAACTTGTTTAAAACTAAAATCTTATATCTGACACACACGTTCATCCCGTCCCGCTTCATTTCAGCTAAGCGTCGTGACGATAAGCGTTGGATGAATAGGCAGCTGCGAGTGATGGTCAACCGACGGAAAAGCCTCTTTCGTAGATACTGTGATTCGCCGGCACTAAATCTGTACTCGGAGATGAAAAAACAAACCAAAAACCTATCCAAGGAAATACGAAAAGCAAAAATGGCATACTTAAGCACACTTGGGCAGAGATTAAAGACAAACCCGAAGGAAGTCTGGAAATCTGTTAAAAGCAACAGAAACACCTGTGTCACTTTACCTGAGATACTAGATGGAATTGATTATGGCAAGGATTCAAGGAGAAAAGCGAGCTGTTTCAATCTGTATTTCCAATCGGTGTTTTCCAGTCAAAAAACAAGACAGGCTCCCTTCCAAACTTCAAGCAACCTGACAACAATGGATGATATAGAAATTTCTGAACGGGGAATTATGCTGTTATTACAGAAAGTTAAACTTACACCTGCTCCGGGGCCCGACAACATTTCAAATTACATTCTGAAAAATTGTGCTGATTCTGTTGCCCCGTATCTAGTTGTGCTGTTTCAGCAATCTTTAGAGAGTGGTGAACTTCCTCATGACTCGAAAAGTGCCAATGTTGTTCCCATACATAAGAGTGCTGATAGAAGTAAAACATGCAACTATAGGCCTATATCTTTGACGAGCGTGTCTTGCAAAATACTAGAACATGTCATTTATACTCAGTTAATCAGCCATCTACAAAACAAGAATTTTTTCTGTCCAACACAACATGGATTTAGGTCAGGTTTCTCATGTGAAACACAGCTTGTAGAATTTACCCATATTTCCACTTCCTTAAACTCTGCCGGTCAGGTAGATTGTATTTTTCTAGATTTTCGGAAAGCCTTGGATTTAGTTGCTTACGACCTATGACTGCAGAAGCTTTCACTTTTGAATATTCCTACTACACTCCTAACCGGGATTGAAGCGTACCTCATGGAAAGAAAACAGTGCGTAGTTTGTGACGGTATCAGTTCAGTAAGTGTGGGTGTGACCTCTGGTGTTCCGCAAGGGTAGGTTCTAGGCCCTCTTCTTTTTTTGATATTTATAAACGATCTTAGTGACTACATTTCAAGTACCGTTCGACTTTACGCTGACGACTGCTGTGTCTACCGCACCACGTCCTCTGAAGCAGATGCAGTTACACTACAGCATGACCTCAACTCCGTGTACTCTTGGTGCCAAAAATGGAATATGGCGCTGAATCTCTCGAAATGTAATCTGGTCCGGTTTACGAAAAAGAAACAATTCCTTCAAGCAGACTACTTCCTTGGTAGCACAGACATATCTGCTGTTTTAACTTATAAGTACTTGGGAGTCATTTTTTCCACTGATTTATCTCGGAATACACACGTCAACTATATCGCCACGAAAGCCATGGCCGCACATCAAACTTCCTCCGACGTAAGGATGCTCCCGTTAAGCTAAAGGAAACTTTATATATTTCAAGTGTCGGTCCTATACTCGAGTACGCTTGCGCCGCCTGGGACCCGCATACAAAGCTCAACGTTGAAGAACTGGAGCGCGTCGAAAAACGGGCTGCCAGATTCGTATCTGGCGACTATCATTTTCAAAAGAGGTCTTCTGGTTTGCGCGACAAGTTGGGATGGCCGTTACTTGAAAACAGGCGAAAATACCTCAGACTCTCTTTTTTTTATAATGTTCTAAACAATAACACTGGCATTCAAAAAGAGAAGTACATAAAGGAGCCCAGCTACATTTCCGCCCGCACTGACCACCCACTAAAGGCACGCGCATACAGTTGCCGAATAAACGCATTCAAATACAGCTTTTTTCCACGAACCGTGCACGACTGTAACCGTCTAACTGCGCAAATTGCTACTGCCCCTCCCACATACTTTCTAACGGCTTTACAGAACCACGTGTTAATATGAGTGCAATATTGCTTGTCCTTGTATGTTTTATCCCTTTTGTTGATTATTCCCAACGATGTTAGCCGAGATCGCTATATTTAGATGTTCTTCTTTTGTGTGCGCGTGACATGCTTGTTCATCTTGGTATATTAGTTTTTGTTTTTGCTTTTTACTGAAATAGTGCATAGGTATTTAGATGCTTTATATGCTGCATCATTTGCCTAACTTATAGTATATGTCTTGTTATTTATTTCTGATGTTCCCCCCTACAATAATGCCCTAGAGGGCGCTGTAGGTATTGTATATAAATAAATAAATAAATAAATAAATAAATAAATAAATAAATAAATAAATAAATAAACGACACTGACAACCCATCCTGATAGCCTGTCTTCGATTCACTGTGTCCATGAAATTAGTGACCATAAAGTTATTCATTTTAGATTTCATATTTTATCCTATTGCCAATACCTCGCACAAGAAAACAATAACCTTATACGGTAAGGGTAATTATTATGCCATAAATAATGAACTTTTCACCTTTTTATCGACCTTTGAGGCTAATTTTTACCATTGTGCTGTTCTGGAAAACTGCCTCATTTTTAAGCAGAAACTAACTGAGCTAATACACATGTTCATTCCTAAAACTACTATCCGTGTGAACAGCCAAAAACCATGGTTTAACAAAGTTTTGCACCGCCTAGATAACATGAAAAACCGTTTATTGCGGAATGCCAAACTTAAAGGGGCCGCAAAAAACTGGGACAAGTATTATGCAGCTGAAAAAGCATATCTCAAAGCAATCCGTAACGACAAATTCGCTTTCTTTAACACCGATTTGCCTAATGTGTTAACTAATAATCTTAATGTTAAATTAACTTCCAAGCAGTAGCTTCTACCACTGTTACTAACGACTCTGGAGAGTTTATTTCAGACGCTGAATGTGCCGATGCTTTTAACAAGGCCTTTTCATCTGTCTTCACTAAAGTAGAAACTTTCTTACCTATGTTTGCATGTCATATCACGTCTTCCATGCCTGCAATCAGCTTTTCTGTTGATGGCATCTCATCCCTCATCGAAAAGATCAAGTTATCGGCATGTGAACTGGATGACATTAACTTGAAACTGTTGAAAAATATAGGGTACATTGCTCCGGCTTATCTTGTTTTATTATTTTCGCAATCTCTTTCAACAGGTATCATTCCAGATGACTGGAAAGAGGGAAAGGTCGTTCCCATCTTCAAATCCGGTAACAAAAACTCACCTCGGAACTATCGACCCTTGACCAGCGTACCTTGCAAACTCATGGAACACGTCATTTAGTCTTACTTCATGAATTTTCTCGACTCTCATAACTTATTTCACCATTATCAACATGGGTTTCGTAGGGGTATCTCCTGCGAAACCCAGCTTGCCATCTTTGTTCATGACCTTCATGCTAACGTTGATGTTAACGTACAAACCGACACCTTATTTCTTGACTTCGCGAAAGCCTTTGTTAAAGTACCCCACAAACGCCTAATTTTAAAATGATCCATTTTTAAACTTGCACCCGAATGTAATAAATTGGATGAAAAAATTCTTCACTAACCGTTCACGACTAGTGTTTACAAATAAAGAATTATCCAGCCCACTTCCAGTGTCATCGGGGGTGCCTCAAGGCTCCGTCCTCGGTCCTCTTCGATATGCATTAACGACCTACCTTTGCATGTATCTTCTAATACCCGCATGTTTGCTGACGACTGCGTTATTTACCGAACCGTTACTAGCCCATTTGACCACATGATTCTATAAGACCTCGACCATATACTGCAATGGTGTGATGACTGGCTAATGTCCCTAAACCCTAGTAAATGCCAACTCATTTCCTTCACTATCGTCAAATTTCCCTTCACTTCACTTATAACATAGCTAACGTCGCCGTTGAATCAGTAATTACTTAGAAATACTTTGAAGTTACCTTATCTAACAATATGTCCTGGAACACGCACATTGCTATAGTCACGTCATCAGCTAACAGAAGTTTGGGTTTCTTAAAACGTTATTTACGTAACGCTCCGAGACGCGTAAAACTACTTGCTTACAAATCAGGGCCAAGTTAGAGTACCCATCTCCCATCTGGAACCCACCCGAAGTAGGTCTCACAAATATTCTAGAATCCATTCAAAATCGTGCGGCTAGATTCAGTCATGCTTCGTATGCTTATGAAATCAGCGCTTCATCTCTCAAAGCCGAGTGTAACGTATCACCTTTGTCCTTGTCGCCCTCTCTCTATTTCACAAACTCATTCACTCGCCACTTAATTGTGCTCCTTAGATTATCTCTGCAGCTCACACATCGCACCGGTCATGCGCTACAAGTTTCTCGCCCACGTGCCCGTACTAAAACATTTTCGGCTTCATTTTTTCCCCAGAGCAGCAAAAGACTGGAACGGCCTTTCTCGCAACATCGCCACGGTCGCCTGCCGATCAAGTTTCATGCATAGCATATCAAATGTAACATCACATTGATTCTTGTGACAACAATATTGTGTGTAAAAAAGCAAGAACCCCCCTTTATGTAATACCCCCTCGGGGGTCTTTAAGAAGATAAAAATTAACTAATGTCATGATTGCGTAATCTGGAAATAAGAAGTGTTCGTAACTCAGAATCAGGTTACAAAGCTAAAGCTAGGTCAAGAACGGATGTCTTGCTGTTGGAAAAAGCGCTGACAGCCCGACATAGGAAGAAAATTGTCAGACTCGGGTCACTCAGAAACAGTGACTAATATCAAACTGTCAGCAGACGGTGGCCGGTAGCATACGGTAAGATTTAGGTAAAAAAAAACAACTTGTGTTTTAAGGTACCAAACCATTTTTACATTTGTGTCACCCGGAATTGGGAAACATTCAAGCAGCACACCGTCTCCGTTGTGCTGTTCTGTCTTCGCAAAATATGTTATAACTTTTTGTACCACGAAAGGTTCGTTGCTGGATATGTTGTGAGTCAAGTTACTACTAACACGAGATTATCGGCATCGCTGTCATTTATTAGTGAACTTCATCAGTCTCTATCGAGCCAGTAAAACATTGTCCTGTCTTTGTTCCTTCTTAGTGCGTTGTCACTGTTGGCGCTTCATCTTTTGAAATCTATCGAGCTGTGCGTATGTAGATAATACAACCAGGTTATGTTTATTTAGTGTAGGAATACTTTCCCTTTCGCTTCCCTATATTAGCTAAGGGCCCTGATCTAGGGCTTCCAAATTCGTCGATTTCGCAAACGTTGTCAGAACATTTACACTAATCATAGTTTTTACCGTTAGGAATGAGGCGTTTCGTACCGAAGTTTGTATAAGCGATTCAAGCTTTTCTGGAAACACGTTTTCTCAAGTGACACGTTGCTTATGCCCAAATGCCTCGCTCAGGGCGATAACGCCACCCTTTAGCATAAAGCGCTTGAACGGAACCGATTCTTTTGTTTTGTGTGCTGATATTTTTGCGATAACTGATCGCGACCTTGAGGTAGCAAAACGACCGATTGTGCATTTGTTATGTCATTGCCAAGTTTTGAGCGTGCTAATAGCCGCGATGCTTTCTTCTAGTGTGGTTGCGGACTCGGGTAGGTTATAATAAAATATCTTGCCGGGAGCGAGCTTGAGCGTCCGGTTAAAAGTGATAGTATTCCAACATACATCGCTAGTATATCCTGCTGGCAGCTTTCAGGAGCGTGCATTTTTCTTTCGGCCATATTATCTGCTGCGGTTCTTGAAGTGAAACTTTTTCTCTCTCAGGTGTTGCAATAAGTATGACGTGAAATATGTAGAGACATTGTTATTGCAAGGCTGAAAATTGATCCTGCTGACGCCAACAAGGTACTGGTGGCTTCACGGCGGCCGTGGGACTCGAACCCGGGACTTTGTGCGCGCGACGCATCTTTTATGGGGCCATCGCAAGCGGTGGAAATAACTTGAGCTACCCCGTACGCTACCGGCAAAAGAGCGCGACGCCTCCACGGCAGGTGCGCGGTGCTGAGGGGGCGCCACCGCTGCGGCGGCGGCGGCGGCGGCGGCGAGGCAGCAGCAGGCAGCAGCAGGCAGCGGCGGCGACGACGTGGCGGCATGCCGGGAGACGACCAAGACATGGTCAGCGACGCTGACGAAGGTGAGGGCTGCATTCGCCAGGGGGCGTAAAGCTGACTGTGCGCTTTTGGTTGCGCGGTGGTTGCGTTAAATGCGCAGCAAAGGCGTTGTTCGCCGAGCTCTCGCATTGCGAAGATCCACTGTGGCTTCTGGTGAACCGCGCGTGATAAAAGTTTCCATTGTGTGGCCGACCTTCCTGTCTATGCTCCCCGGCGGGAAGTGGAGATAAGTTTCGCGGTGGTAAATGAAAAAGCTGGATAGGAGATGAGTGTTTGGCTGAAATGAGTGGTTCTTCCTGTGCAAGGTGACAACTGCCACCGAGAATCTACTCACGAATGAAACGCTGAGGGTGTGCATCGTAGCGTCCTGTGGACAGACAGTGCCAGCGACGGGTAATTAAGTTATAGCCATCGCTGGTCTCTGCAAAACAGTGTATGCTGTATAGGCGCCGGACTCTTGAACAAAAGTTTCTCAAACTGCAATCTATAAATATATGCTACGGCGGACTGGTAGTGCATATTTTGTGTGCATCATCGGATAAGGCACGATAACTGACGGCGATCCTGTGTGGGCGCCATGAAAGTGGGATTAAAGAAACCGTTCGGGGCCGCCTCGGTTCATATTAATGGCGGATCGCGTGGAAGGGCCTGTAGTGTTACACCGTAGAAATGGCCTTCCAGGGACGAGCTCTGCAGTTACACGGTCTGGAGTGCTACGGGGAGTTCCTTCTTGTTTGCAGCATAGTTTTTGTGCGTGTATTTGGAGTGAGTGAATAGTAGTTTTGCGTACCATCTCGGGGTTGGTGTCCTGTGCTGTTCTCGCCGAGTAAACTGGGCCGATCCCAGAGGTCATCCTCGCAAGGGTGTGATTGTGGTTTGTAACGCCAGCCGATCCCCGAGGCAATCGAAGGTTTTTTCTCCAGCGTTGGTGCCTCGCCGAGGATCGTGCGGTGAGGGAAAGCAGCTGTGACGTTAGCGTGTTTGGAAATGAAGCAGCAGGTTTATTCTTCACTAATGGTGTTCGTATAGTTGAGTGTGTATTCCCGGCTGGAGTCTTACTTATAGAGTGACTCTAATATTACTGTCATAGACGTTTTACTGACAGCTGTGTTCTTTATGAAAAATAATTGTGATGACCATGTCGCTTCAAACACAGTGTAGCCCGACCAGCGGCGAGACTGGTCAGACTATATCGAGACGCAATCGACCAGATAAAGCGCCATCGTTGCGCCGACAGCGATGACCTATCGGCGGCGCAACTTGATGACGTCCGAGATTGCGTGCGTCATCTCAGAGGCCGAAATTCGCGTTGTGAGGGCGCGTGTCGCAGAGAGATGAGTTTCGGTGTCACTCGCCCTTGCAGCGAGAATTGAAAATAAAAAAAATAAAAGAAACACGCTGAAGCATCATATTTAGACCGCTCTGAAATAAAAAAAGCGATATTTCAATTCTCCAAACTACACGTAACAAGAGAACAGTATGCGCTTACAGATAGACCACTAAAACTGTAAGCAGGACTTTTCCAAAACCCTCGTAATAGCGATCACATTTGTCCGCTTTCGAAACTCCAATAATACTGTTTACACCACGCCTGCTACAGGCGTAGTAAGTGCTGTACAGAAAACAACTTCAAAAGCCAGGATGTATCCCATAGATCAGCATGGAAAGATCCTTTGATCGATGAGTCATCTGGTAGTCATCTAGTATCTCTAGTAGTCATCTTTGATCGACTTTATCAGGCAGCCGTGAAAAGCCGCCAGATACTCTTACCCAAAAATAGTACCTTAGAGCGTGTTTTCAAACAACGTGTTAACATTGGTTACCAAATGGCACAGTGATTGTCAAAGGACACTGACTATTATTAAATCTATGCCCTTATCCATAACCAGCAGGAAACACAGAGCGGTATTCCTGTACACAATTAGCAACAACTTGGTTAAAGAGCACAAGTACTTTGGCTTCAGTAGCAGACATGTACAGAGATACAAAAAAGTAAACAAGTTACTAAGTAATTGGGAAAAAGTAACTAGGTAGAGTACTATAATTACAGTTTCAGAGAATACTTGTCCAGAATAATAATTGCTGATAAAAGTAACAAGGTAGTTGTGTGTAACTTTGAAATTACTTACAAGCTGCACATTTCTAGAGGACAGTAATAAAGTACAGAATTAGCAATATATCATACGTGTTATATATAAAAAAATTGGAGGACGCTTAAGCGTCGCGTATAAGAGTGGAACGCGATAGCAACCAAAGATCCCTGAATGCTTGTCAGGCTTCCCGGCAACTGCAGCTTTCTTTTTTCTCCACCTTCGCCTCTGCGTGCCGCTGCCGTTTTACGCTACAAAGGAGGCAAACGCCATCTGGGTGGTGTTTCTGCAAGCAACCTACCCGGGCGCGCAGCTGTATGAATGATAGAAATGCTGGAAAAAGGGTTTGAGTTTCCTCGTTACAGGATTATGTTTTCTCGTATATTCAAATTACAATCCGACACTGTCATGCCTGTAGGTTGTGGTTAAGCCGTTGTTTGCGATTTTTCTGACGTATTTTACTTTGAGAAATTCAATTAGTTCACCAGCGCCTCTGTGCCACGCGGAAGGCCTGCGTGCGTGGTCAGGGTGGTTCTGAATTCTTTGTTCCGCCGCGGACGCCGGCGCTTACGCCGACGCCGGATTTTTTGCGACACCGGGCCCGCTATCTCGTTAAAACTACTGTTACTTGAAATTCCAAGAGCACAGCTTGCTCCTGTTTTCACGAGAAATCTGTTGCAGGTAATCAGGGTTTGCAAGGTACCGCTGAGGTTGCGCAGATGTTTAAGGGGCTTTGAAAGTAAGCTTTCCCAAATTTGGGTGTAGAAACTGTGCTTCCTACTAACTTTATTTCAGAGGGTTGCCTCGTACATTTCTGCTTCACAGACTACATGTACACTATCGCAGGTGTTCTTGCCTCCGACTTAAGTGATCTCCATTTTTTTTTCTTTTCCCAACACTCAACGAACGCTTCCCACTGTTGTGGGGTCATTATTACTTAGAAAATAAACAATCATGCACTTTATCAAAAAGACCCTTCAGTTTCTTATTCTATTTTCTTAAAGAAAAGTTAGGTGCCTACGACGCGGCATTTCATGTGGTACGTCACACTAAATATAAAAAGGCGAGGAAACTTTGCGTGAATAAGGACCCGTAGAAAGAATACAGCATAAAAGTGAGCTTTGTAACTTGTTTTTAAATAATAAAGATCTATATACTTTGAAAAAATTGAAATAAACCCCAAAATAAGTTAGCCGCAGATCTCAAAAAGGTAAATGAAGAGTACTATACGAAAATCTTTGCTGATAAATTTAGTTTTCAACAAATAGGGAAAGTATTTCATACTTGCTTTTGAAAATAAACAGGACAATCTGAAATGAGATTCTCCTAGAATCTACAACATACGCAAGCGAAATGTTAGGGAACAAATTTTATGATAAGTTTTTAGAAGTCCGAAAAAAAATGTTAAATATACCATCTACACCGGTCCTAGGCACTTCATAAGTTTCGAGATCAATATTTCTTGCTTCCACAACAGCTAGAGAAATTCAATCAATCAAGTTTATTTTCACTCTGTAAAAGATACAGAAAGAAGGACTGTGACAAAAAGCTGTTTGTCAGAACAGCTTGACTAGGTCACAGCCCCATAGAAAAATTTCGGAGCGGTACGTATCAGCACTACCGTAAAATGAATGAAAGAAAAATTGACACTTTACAGACAGCGAAGTACAATTGGGCACACATTAACGTATGGAAATGTAAAGTTAATACAGAAAAGTTTAAGCAGTTATTACAATCGTCATAAAAATAGATACAAAACAGTTTCTTAGAGAAAATGAATGTCTGAAATGCGATCAAAACACAAATATCTAGCATACATACACTGAAAATACAAGGGGAAAAAGACAGTATAGAAATCAATTTGTTACAAACAGTTACATACAACCAGATGAAACAATTCGATACGATTATGGTTATGATAAATGAGACAAGGTTTGTAATAAAACAGGTATTAAGTAGGGGAAATTTCAGAGCTATACATCACTTGCAGATATCCTGATATGAACAAGTCAAAATTGTTAAGGTCATAGTGATTCAGAAGGGAGGGAAGAGTGTAAGACTCTTTTCCGGAGTTTAATCGTGCTGTGTCTACCTCCCAATTTTCTCCATGTCACGTGAGATAATTTAAATGCCTAATTCCTAAATTGGCCAAAACGCGCAAATTTGTTATGTTCTTACGAGTTTCTAATTTGTATTTCCTGCTTAATGTATAATTGTATATCTGGTGTACTTTGACTATTCTTGAACTGCAGCATAAAACATTAGTAGATGCCGCAAAATGTGCATTGAAAATATGCCTAACACATTTTTTCTGAACTAAGTATACTTGATTAAGATTAGTGACCGTCGTTGTACCCGATACTAGTTGGCAATAATTTAAACGAGAGCTAAAGAGCGAATGATAGAGCAGAAGCTTGATTCCTTTTGGAAGTAAGTATCGAAGCCGACCAATCACACCTGTCACCTGAGCTAATTTTTGCAGGACATGTCTTACGTGGCAATCCCAGGACATATTGGCGGAAAAAAATATGCCCAGACATTTAAATTGGTGAACTATTTCAATAGTCTGAGTACCCAGTACTAAGTCTTGATGGGGTGGAACAATTTTATGTTTTGGTCGGAATATAACAGCTTTTGTTTTATTTTCGTTAATACGCATAGCATTTGCTGCTGACCATCTCTCTAGCATTTTCACTGTGTGATTACAAGTTCTTATAAGCTTACACGTTCTTATAAGTTTACACGTATACATGTTTATCTTTCACCGGCGGCCGCTTTCCACCGGCTAACAAATGTTAAACGTTATCGCTCGGCGCAGGACGCGCCTGTATCGGAAGTTTCGAGAACGTTATCGATGCTTCTTTCCGTTGCCTGTTTTCACCGACGCTTATGTTATCTGATTGTATGACCAACGCGAATTGTCTAGAACTTTCTGGAAGACCCGCGGGCATCAGGGATTAATCTGGAACCTTCGATGACTCAGGTATATAAGCCGACGCGTTTCGCCGCTGATCAGATTTTCGACGACCGCAGACTGTGTTCGCCGCTTTCGTTGTGCTTTGAGTGTAGCTTGCTTTTGTGGGCACAGGTTCGCCCAATAAAGAATCAGTTTCGTCATACACAGTTTTACGACTGTTTTCTTCAGCGTCACTACTACGTGACACTATCATGTCCTGAAAAATGTATGCTGGTATCATCAGCATGTATTATATATTTGGCCTCGCAATTAATATCTACAATGTCATTAAGATAGATGTTAAATAATAGTGGGCCTAGAATACTGCCCTGTGGCACTCCACACAGCAAAGGTTTCACTCCGGAAATAGAGTCGCTTATCTGAACGACCTGTTTGACAATTATGAGTCAATAAGCGCTAAGGCGTGTCCACGAATGCCATAGCAATGAAATTTCTTTAACAATATTTTATGGTTTACTAAATCGAAGGCCTTTGAAAAATCAATAAAAATACCAAGAACGAGCGCCTTGTTTTCAAATTGTCTAAGAATGTACTCTTTTTGTTCTAGCAGCGCCAGTTCAGCTGATCTATTTTTCCGAAAACCAAATTGATTAGGTGTAAATAAATTATATTTATCAATGAAATTTGAAAATCGAGTGTGCAGAATTTTTTCGAGGGCCTTTGAGAACACAGGCAATATAGACACCGGTCTATTTCGGTCACCTTTTTTATAAAGCACGGTCACTTTTGCTATTTGCATATTTAAAGGAAAAACAGAGTTTGTTAAACAAATGTTAAAGATATCTGCTAAAATCGGCGCGATAACATCAGACACGTCTTTGACAGGACGTATTTGAATTCCATCAATATCACAACTGGCACTATTTTTTATGCTTTTTATTGTTGATAAGACTTCGTAGACGGTGACAGGACGCAAGTACAATGATTGAGTGTTATGAACACTTACGTATTCGCACGCATCAGCCGGAGTTCCGGTCGTTATTATATCAGTGAAAAAATTAATAAATGCGTCAGCCAATTCTGATCCATCCATATCTTTACCGTTTACCTCCAGTTTTGAAACAGGGGCGGTAAAGTGGCCGCGATGAAGTGTGTTTAATCTAGACCACAGTACGTCAGGACGATTGCCAGAAACTTCAAGATATGTGGATTGATAGCGAGTTGCTCGCGGATCGCAAGCGTTTTGTAAGTTTGTTGCGATAACACTTGAAGGCCAGCCAGTCCTCCGGTAAACGAGTATGTAGGAATGTTTGGTAAAGTTTATCTCTTGTTTTCATTTGATGACGCATCTCAGGCGTCATCCATGGTTTTCGTGTTTTACGATTTAATCTGCGCTCTTTTAGCGGAAAATTCAAATGATACAATCGCTTGAAAATTGCAATAAACTTGTCGTAAGCATTGTTTGCGTCTACAGATTTTCTTACATCGCTCCAATCTGCCTGCAATAGACTGTTACGAAATGCACTGAGCGCCACATCTGTAATTAACTGAAACTTAATTATCCGAGGCTTTGCTGTACCTTGTGTCAATAGCTCCGCACATAAAAATATGGGAAGATGGTCACTCATACAACACGACAAAGCGCCTGACCTAATATTATTCTCAGACAAATTTGTAATAAAAAGATCTAGGACTGACTCGCATTCAAGTGCCACTCTCGTGGGTATATTAATTGTGTTTATGAAACCATTAGACAGTATGATAGCGTTAAAGTCACGGCTAACAGAGCTTCTAGAACTAACGTCAACATTTAGGTCTCCCCCAGCAATTAATGTATATTTATTTTCTGTAATATATGACAGGAATGCATCATAAAAACCAAGAAACGTTGCAATATCGCCATTTGGTGGTCGATAACAAACTGAAAACACGTTATTGTTCGCACGTACACAAAGCATTTCATAATCAGGAGTTGTCTGGGTAAAGTAATCCAACAGATGACATTCAATGTTTTCGCAAACTAACAAAGCAACGCCCCCACCACGACCGTGCATGCGATTTAAATAATATGTGCTGTAATTGGACAGCCTAAAGACGTCGCATTCATTAGTGCTCCAAGTTTCAGGCAGCATTATGGCGGTGTGTTGGAATGAAAATTCAGTGAAAAACTCTTCTAGGCACGATACCTTGTTTCTAATCGACCTCGCATTTAGGTGCACACATCTGCAGTAATTAGAAGGTAGCTGACGTACAATATCGTTCAGGTCATTTGGCAGATAATAGCGATGATGGTTCATCTAAGTCAATTTGGCAAAGTATCATCATCATCATCAGCCTATATTTATGTCCACTGCAGGAAGAAGGCCTCTCCCTGCGATCTCCAATTACCCCTGTCTTGCGCTAGCGTATTCCAACTTGGGCCTGCGAATTTCCTAACTTCATCATCCCACCTGGTTTTCTGCCGACCTAGACTGCGCTTTCCTTCTCTTGGTATCGATTCTGTAACCCTAATGGTCCATCCTACGGATTACATGGACTGCCCAGCTCCATTTCTTCCGCCTAATGTCAACTAGAATATCGGCTATGCCGTTTGTTCTCTGATCCACACCGCTCTCTTCCTGTCTCTTAACGTTAGTCCTAAGATTTTTCGTTCCATTGCTCTTTGTGTGGTCCTGAACTTGTTCTCGAGCTTCTTTGTTAGCCTCCAAGTTTCTGCCCCATATGTTAGCACTTTTCTTTTCAACGACAGTGGTAAGCTCCCAGTCAGGATTTGGCAATGCCTGCCGTATGCACTCCAACCCAATTTTATTATTCTGTGAATTTCTTTCTCATGATCAGGGTCCCCTGTGAGTAATTGACCTAGATAAACGTACTCCTTTACAGACTGTAGAGGCTGACTGGCGATCCTGAATTCTTGTTCCCTTGCCAGGCTATTTAACATTATCTTTGTCTTCTGCATATTCATCTTCAACCCAGTTCTTACACTTTCTCGATTAAGGTCCTCAATCATTTGCTGTAATTCGTCTCCATTGTTGCTGAATGGGACAATGTCATCTGCAAACCGAAAGTTGTTGAGATATTCGCCGTTGATCCTCACTCCTAAGCCTTCGCAGTGTAAGAGCTTGAACACTTTTTCTAAGCATGCAGTGAATAGCATTGGAGAGATAGTGTTTCCTTGCCTGACCCCTTTCTTGATAGGTAACTTTCTACTTTTCTTGTGGAGAACCAAGGTAGCTGTGGAATCCTTGTAGATATTTGTGAAGATATTCACGTATGCCTCCTGTACTCCTTGATTACGCAATGCCTCTATGAATACTGGTATCTCTACTGAATCAAATGCCTTTTCATAATCTATGAAAGCCATATAGAGAGATTGATTGTACTCCGCAGATTTCTCGATTACCGGATTGATGACATGGATATGATCCATCGTAGATTATCCCTTCCTGAAGCCAGCCTGTTCTCTTGGTGGGCTGAAGTCAAGTGTTGCCCTGATTCTATTGGAAAGTATCTTGGTGAATATTTTATACGATACTGAAAGCAAGCTAATGGGTCTATAATTCTTCAATTCTTTAACGTCTCCCTTCTTATAGATTAGTATAATGTTGGCGTTCTTCCAGCTCTGTGGTACACTTCAAGTTGTGAGGCATTGCGTATAAAAGGCCGCAAGCTTTTCAAGTACGATATCTTCTCCATATTCGATTAAATCTACTGTTATTCCATCTTCTCCAGCAGCTCTTCCCCTGGTCATGTCTTGCAAGGTCCATCTAACTTAATCGCTAGTTGTAGAAGGAGCCCCTGTATCCTGTTCATCACTATTTCGAATGAAAGTAGCTTGGCTGTTTTGGGAACTGTACAGGTCAGTATAGAATTCTTCCGCTGCTTTTACTATGTCATCGAAATTGCTGATGATATTACCATGCTTATCTTTCAGTGCATACATCTTGCCTTGTCCTATGCCAAGCTCTCTTCTTACTGATTTCATGCTGCGTTCATATTTTACGGCTTCCTCAATCTTTCCCACGTTATAATTTTGAATATCCCTTACTTTCTTCTTGTTGATCAGTTTTGACAGTTCAGCGAATTCTATCTGATCTCTTGAGTTCGAAACTTTCATGTTTTGTCGTTTCTTTATTAGGTCCTTTGTTTCTTGGGAGAGCTTCCCTACTGGTTGCCTTGGTGCCTTACCTCCCACTTCAATTGCTGCTTCTGAGATTAGCCTAGTTACGGTTTCGTTCATTACCTCTATGTTATCTTCATCTTCTTGTTCTAAAGCTGCATATTTGTTTGCGAGCACCAGCCTGAATTGGTCTGCTTTCACCCTTACTGCGTCTAGGTTGGCCTGTTTCCTCTTGACTAATTTCACTCTTTCTCTCTTCAAATTGAGAGCTCACTAACCTATCTATGGTCACTGCACTTTACTTTCCCTAACACTTCTACATTCTGCACTATGCTCGGATCGGCAGAGAGTATGAAATCTATTTCATTCGTTGTTTCTCCATTAGGGCTTTTCCAGGTCCACTTCCTGTTGCTGCGCTTCCTGAAGAATGTATTCATTGTTTGGAGCCTATTCCTTTCCGCGAATTCTACCGCAAAGTAACATAATGGTGATTAAATTCTCTACAGTCGGTTAAGGTCAGCATAGCTCCTAATGTGAACAGCACGGGCTCCTTTCGTCTTCCGGACCAGAACTTTACCGTGGCTGTACCAGACGTATTCGTAGCCTTTATCCTTAGCCGTTTTTTTTTTATTCTCGGAGCAGTTCCCGGTGGTGCTGCGTCAGATTCTCTTGAATGAAAACAATCGGGTCGGACTGTTTCAAGTTACTTTTGTTTGTTAACCAAGCATCCCTTGTTTGTTGCTGAACAAAGCGAACAATTATTCCTGGTATTGTCTGTGGTCTTGCTGGTAGCCTGTGAACAGATACCACGTCCGATTCGACCGCATGGGGAACCTTAAGTTTGTCAGCGACTGACAAACTTAAGGCTCCCTGTTAAGATACAAATTGACCATCATATTGCATTACTAAATAATGATAGCTCTACTGGAATCGACATTGTTAAAGCTGAAGCCATAAAAGCAACATGGCATATAATAGCACCAATATTTTTGCATATATGTAATCAAATGCTCCTACTTGGCAAATTTCCAGAAGAGTTAAAAAGCGAGATTTGAGTGTCATTCATAACAATGGCAGCTATGATGACCTTAATAATTTTGGCCCTATATCTGTCCTGCACATTTTCTCTAAAATTTCTCAAACTGCTATGAACAGCAGACTGATTGATTTTCTGGACAAAAATAACAATATTGCAGAAGAACAGTGTGGCTTCCAGAAAGGCAAATAACTCAAATAGTAATAGCGGGAAAGGTGAAATTAAAAACAGTATCGAAAAAGAAACTTCTTACACTGGCATGCTTGTGGATTTAAGAAGGCATTCGACTCAATAAACCATGAGATACATTTTCACAAGTTACCTCGCTATAGTATAAGAGGATCACCACTTTCATCAGTCGCTAGTTAGTTACCTCCAGAATGCAATGCACACAATTATTTGGTTTTTCTTCAAGTTTGAAATCTCTCGACGTTGGTGTACCACAGGGTTCTTGGGGCTCACATTGGTTCTTTCGCACATCAATTAAACTTCCGGATACGACCAAAATGGTAATATGTGCAGACGACGTCAACGAATTTTTTAGTGGGTACGGTGTGAAACTGACAACCAAAAATATAAATGCGTGGTTAAATGAATAGGTGATGTGGTTCAGTGCGAATAGGTTACAACTAAATTTTGAAAAAGACAAAATATATGTTGTTGAAGCCCAAAAATGAAAACGTTAGCTATAATCTCGGATGTCACATTTTCGGGCAGCGAAATAGAACGTGTAGTATTGGTCAAATTGCTTAGTGTCATTTTGCATGGACAACTTTCATGGATAGAACACGTTAGAGATATCCGATAAAAGATTTCTCGATGTGTCCAATTAATTAAAAAAAATTGAGTGTCTCTTGTGAGTATGGCTAAAGAAAGAACTTTGGGTTACGCTCGTTCAAACTCATTTGCATTACTGTCTCTTAGTCTGTGTCCATATGAGTAATACAAACTCAATCAATCCTCAATACAGTCCTCAATACAATCCTTGAAAAGTAGGCCATAAGAGATGTCTCCAACATTTCGTATTCCAAGAACACACATGTCAGTTCTTTATATATAATGAATATAGAACAACTAATAGCCTACCGTTAGGAAATAGAGTCGTGTCAGGCAGCTAATAATAAAAGTAAAAAATCAATGTGGAATCTCCTGTGGGAGTTATCTGACAGATGCGCAAGCATTTCGTAATAACGACGTGCTGTTCAGTGGTCGTACGCTGGTGTGTTTCGTATAATTGCGAGAACGATCGCGAAACAGAGAAGCGCGGCGAAGAGGCGTAGAAGAGGCGAGCAATGTTCACTCGTGTTATAGATAGCCCGCAGCGGATGTGGGGTGAAATGACGAGGGAGATGTATGCGACATTCATTAGGTTGTCGGTTGGTTTTTACTGCGGGTGGCGGCGCCAGGTGATCATTGCAAGCCGTCATCGCTCCATTATCCCCCCGCGTCCAACCATTGTGAATCAAGCGCGTGCTCCGGCGGCTACGTGGGTCTTGAAAGCGATGCCGACAGAGAGTGCCGACTAGCTTATGGGGAAACGGGCACAGTGCTGCTGTGTCCTCGCCACCTCGCGTTGAAGCGACAGGCAGCCCGAAGGCGCTCGCTGCTGTGGGCTCAAGCTTGAAAGCGATCGTCTTACGGGACGGACACTTCGTGAGTAATGCTTACGCATTTAAAATTACCGGAAACCTGAAACCACATTCACCAAGCAGTTACGAGTTGAGGCGTCCCTCCAAGAACACCAAAGATAAGAACGACGTTCAAGTTGAATTATCAACTGATATACATTTTCTTAACATTACCAAACACACTGAAAACCTTACCTACGAGAGCACTTTTTTTAGGGCTTACAAAGAGAGTATTACTGAGTGATAGCTGCATAACAGAAAGCAATGTATGTATTCAGTGCAAGTGCTGTTAGCTGGTGTCATTCAATGCTTGTTTTCTTAATGTGTCACTGATGTTCACTATGTTGTCAAGTGTTGGGGGACGGGCTTCGTCAGGCATTTTGCCGTTAGCCCTTCTCCTAAAGTGTGCAACTGTTACACCTTTAATAAACCTCATACTTCAATTTCACATTTTATTTCAATTTACAGTTAAAACTTTCTGTAAAGTTGTGCAGCTCTGCTAGCCCATTTGAGTCTGAGTCTGAGTCTTTATTGTAGACGTGCATACACAAATACATGGCTGAGGAGAAGGAAAAAAAAAGCCGCTCAGTCGCGGCTTGACAAAGCTCCCTTCCCCCCGTATACATCGGTACTGTGGTACACACAGAAACAGAAATAGCACAGGCTAATGAAGTAACATGAAAGACTCAAAACTGGAAAAACACGGTGCACAATAAAATGGACAATAGTACAAATACATCATATCTCCGGATACATTCAAAGCAAGTTGCGGTCACAAAAAAAGAATTAAAGTAGTGGGGAAATGCACACATTAACTAAATAAGTTTCGAAGAGAGTTAAAGGAAAGTTCGCGTATCGAGGTGTGAGAAAAGCCAAACTTGTGAAGCAGAGAAGGCAATGTATAGCTTAGGGTTTGAAAGCCGTGGGTGAGGCACCGACCAATACTCGTGGTGCCTTTTAAGGCAGTAAAGAATATTGGTGTGGAGGTTAGCGACTTCACATAACAACAAAATGCCGTGTTCAATCTGTAATTTGTAGAGCTGTAAAAGACGATGCTGGTACATGTTGGATAAGTGCATGATACGATAGGTTGTAAACAGTGGTTCAGAGTGCGTTCTGTAAGGCACGTCAGCAATCGCTGTAAGCGCATTTTTCTGCATTATGATCAGTTTACTAATATTTGTCTGTGTTCTACTTCCCCATACCAATACGCAGTATTTTAACTGTGATTCAAGCAGTACGTGGTACAACGTAAGCTTTGCTTTTTCTGGCAATAAATGCTGAAATTTTCTCAAAACTAACTATATGTGCAAGCTTACTTTGAAGATGTTCTATGTGACCATCCCAGAACATGAATTCATTAAAATAGATTCCAAGCGTTCTAACGGTGTTAGTAATTTATATGGCATTTCCTCCTAAGGTAAGAGTAGCTCTGACAGAAATAGGTTTAGTTTTATTGGAGTTAATAAGAAGGGAATTTTAGGAGACCAAGAATGTAACTTATTTAAGACGATATTGGCCTGATTCACTAAATCATCTGCATTGGGACCCGATAAAAATAAGCTCGTGTCGTCTGAGTATATAATATATTGGACACTATTGCCTATTTCTATCAAATCATTAATATAGATAATGAATAGCTAAGGACCAAGCAGGCTACCTTGAGGAACACCATGTTCGACTTTATTACAGGACGAGTGGTGCTTATCGATAGCAACATATTGAGTACGATCACGCAAATAACTCGATATTAGATTTCAATGAAACACCTCGGACACCGTAAGCTGGAAGTTTTAAAAGAAGGGTTTTAGGATTAATTCTATCATACGCTTTTGAAAAATCTATAAATATTCCTGAAGTCATTAGTTTCTTTTCTATATTATGAAGAATAAGTTCTTGTTTGAGCAGCGCAACTTCCGTAGATGATCTTTCCCTGAAACCAAACTGTGTACTGGTTATTAGCCCGTAATTTTCGAAAAAATTAAAAATTTCGAAATTTTCGAAACATTTCGAGAGATAGATTAGAGCGAGTTATTTAACTCGCTCCAATCCTTTAGAAAAAATTGGTAAAATGGATATGGGCCTATAATTACCGAGGATTTCTTTGGCACTACCTTTAGGAGAATAATCACTTTCACGTTTTTCATTTCTGATGGAAAAGTACCAGTGCGGAAAGACATGTTATAAATATGCGTTAGGAGCGGACAAATGACATCAAGGACATGTAATGCAGGTCTCATTGTCAGACCAAAAGCGTCCGCGCATTTGCTGATTTTCATACGTCTAGAAGCGGCTGATACTTCATCGCAATCGCACTCGATAAGTGACATGTGTCATGTGCTCGATTTTTCACGAAATCAAGAGTGCTAGGGTCATGCTCACTTTGAACAAGGGATGTAAAGTAGTCATTGAAATTGTCAGTTAGGTCTTTCCCAACATAGCTGATACCATCAATTGTAAGAGAAACAGGTGAGCACGATCGTTCAGATTTTAGCAACGTGTTTAATCTATTCCAGAGAACCTTTTGATCACTAATGCCTGCAAACAAGCAAATGTGATATTCGTTTTTAGATTTTCTTATTGTGACATTCAATTTATTGCGAAATTCTTTAGAAGCTACGAAATCGGGGTGTTCGCGACTCTGTAGAAACTTCTGATATAACTTGTTTTTCTTAGGAATCATTTTAAGGATGCGAGACGTCATCCATGGCTTACGGGCCTTCTTCGGTTTTTTCGTAACCCTGTATGCCGTGCTGTAGAACATTGAGAAGTGTTTTCGGAAAACATTAAACGCCTCGTCTGCAGTCACGTGGCTGTACAGTGGTGTCCAATCAAAATTTAATATCATGCAACGAAATTCTTCTAATGAGCTGCCGTTATTATTCTTTGTCCGAAATAACAGGTCATGTGTAATTTTGCTGGAAACCAAAGAGACGTTGCATAACAGAAACACAGGGAGGTGATCACTCAATACTCTATTAATAACCCCTGCAGAAACACATTCAATAGATTCATTAGTGATTAGCGAGTCAAGTGCAGTTGCAGATGACGAGGCCCTTGATGAAAAAATTGCCTCATGTATGAATATTTTTGGCCAATTCCAAGAGTCCGTTACAGCTCTGGAACGAAGGTTAGACGAGTTAGACAACCGCTCTAGACGTTCTAACCTAATCGTCTGCGGATATCCAGAGGACGACAGGGAAAACCACAAAGATCTTGACGTTGAAATCAACGAAAAAAATAATACCTAATGTACTTAAGCTTGAGCCGGTAGCCATAGAGCGAATTCATAGGTTGGGTAAAGCGACCACAAACAAGGTGCGGCCTGTGATATTGAAACTGTTAGATTTCCGTGACAAAAATAAGATACTTAAAAATTGCTCCAAACTTAAGGGATCACCCTTCGCAATCGGAGAAGACTTTTCGCCGCGGGTTCGCGAAATCAGAAGGAACCTATGGAAAGCAGCTAAAGTAAAGAAAGCATCCGGTGACAAGGTTTCTCTGGTATACGACAAACTAAAAACAATGCTTTGTTCAGCTGGGATGAGGAATCAAACTGCATTCGACCGGCTTTCCGGAGTTCCCACCAAAAAAACGCCGAAGCAGAACCGCGGACCTTGCGTCCACGCAACCGCTAACGTACAAAATAAAATTTGCGAACATAAATGCTCGCAGCATTCATCAAAAACTAAACTGGCTGGAATCTTTTATGCTCAGCTTTGAACCAGACTTTGTCGCCCTAACACAAACATGGCGATCGAGTGATGTTAAGGACTTCGAGATATCACCGCCAAACTACGCCATCTTACGTAAAGATAGGAAAACGCGAGGAGGAGGCGTAGCTATCCTAATAAACAAAGACATTTCGTTCACGCTCCTTGCCGACGTTGAAGGGGTTGAAGCTGTTTTCTGCAAAATTCACTTTTCGTCCAGCCATGTCGTAGTCGGCTGCGTGCATCCAAGTCCTTCATCAAACACTGACGTGTTGACAGTCGTTACGCCAATGGAAAGAGACTAATACTTGTAGGCGATTTTAATCTCCTAGATATCAACTGGCATAGGATGCTACATCACTCCGCCTCGTCTGATACAATCTTCGATATTATCTTAACCCTAAATCTTTATCAAATTGTAAAACAACCTACTCGTGTGCAAGGTAGTTCCGCGAACATACTTGACTTAGTATTTTTGACCGATCATTTTCCTCCAGATAAAGTCGATGTCCAACTACTAGATGGTATCTCAGACCATAAGGTAGTGCTATGTTGGATCCCAGTCCATGACCGTATAACAGCTTTCAAATCACTTGTTACTTATCTTGATTTTCAGAACGCCGATGATTGTAGCGTTGCCACTCACCTTTCATGTGAATTTTGTTCTTTTGAACAGATTGCTAACAAACCTGGTTCAGACATCTAACTGCTCTGGCAGAGATTTAAAAGCACCATAATCTTTTGTATCCGAAGTTACATACCTACTAAAATAAAACGAACAAAAAAGCACAACCCTTGGATAAACCGCGAAATCATACATGCCAAACGCAAAGTTAAACGACTCAGAAAATTGTTAAAAAGGAAACCTAACTTCCAAACTCACCTATCCCTTAATTTAGCAATCACTTCTATGAAAGCAAAAATAAAGGCCGCAAAAACCTTCTATCTCTCTAATACGCTAACTAATTTCCTAAAAAATTCACAAAAATTTTGGAACTATCTTAGCCCTAAAAGCCAAAGTGGCAATACTATGTCTCGAGAAGAAAGTAATGAAAGAGCAAACGTAATGAATAACTATTTTAAATCAATTTTCACTAACGACGATAAAATCCCATGCCATGTTTACTCACATAGTTCGGATAGAATAGATACCATTTCCCTAAATGAGGCAGGTATCCTTAATTTGTTTTGGCACGTAAAACCCCATAATTTAATTTTTTTAGGTATCCTTAATTTATTGCTAAAACTAGACTGCAAAAAGAAAGCAGGACCTGACGACATACCTAATGAATTCTTAAGGAGGTATGCTGAATGAATGGCGAAATATTTATTCCTAATATTTAACAAATTTTTAACAACATGTTCTCTCCCAAGCGAATGGAAAATGGCTAAGGTAATCCCAATTCACAAAGGAGGTAACAAAACAGGCGCTTCCAATTACCGTCCAATTTCACTAACCAGTACAACATGCAAATTGCTTGAGCACGTCATCCTTAAACACATTACTACCTACGTCGAGAAAAAAAAGTTCTATCACCATTCCAGCACGGTTTCCGCGCAGGTATTTCCACAGTAACTCAATTAACCGAATTAATACACGAAGTATCACAAGCAATTGACAACCAAAAACAAATAGATCTCATTTTACTTGAATTTTCCAAAGCATTTGTTCGAGTATCCCATAAAAAAACTAATTATAAAAACTGAATCAATATTAGGTAAAGGACCAATTAGTGACTGGATCAGTGCTTACCTAACAAACCGTACACAGTTTGTCGAAATTAATTGCCAGAAATCTGAAATAACCCAAGTTACATCAGGTGTGCCTCAGGGTAGTGTCCTGGCCCCAATTTTATTTCTTATTTTTATTAATGATCTACCCGCATCTATTAATACTAACATTAGGCTTTTTGCTGACGACTGCATAGTATATAAAAAATTAACTGTCCCAATGACCACCTAACCCTCGAAAACGACCTAAAATCAGTATCACAATGGTGCATGGAATGGCAAATGACATTAAATATAGGTAAATCAGCTTTGCTTAGAATGACCAGGAAAAACACTATATCAGACTTTTCTTACACACTCGGCAACACCCAACTAACCCCAGTTAAAGAACACAAGTATCTCGGGGTAATCATATCAGATGACCTGAGGGGGGAGGCACACGTAAATCACGTAAGTTCATCTGCATTACGACGGCTATTCTTCCTGAAAAGGCGCCTCCATTCAGCACCGCATCCAACAAAGCTTCTAGCCTATAAGACATTTGTTAGACCAGTACTTGAATATGCTAACACCGTCTGGTTCCCATCTACAAATAACTTAATCAATAAACTAGAGAGCGTGCAAAGAAAAGCGGTAAGGTTTATTTTTAAAAAATACCGCACATCTGATTCCCCCACCGAACTAATGGAAAAAGCCGGAATGCTTACCCTTCAAAATCGCGCCAAACTCGCACGCCAGAAAATGATGTTTCAACTTTTTCACAATGCGTTTCGTACTGATAGCACCAAATACCTATCTAACCCAGAAACTAGACCCTCACGTCATAAACACCCCCATTTTCTTCAGGAATACCGGTTCAAAACAAACTGCTTTAAGTTTTCCTTTTTTCCGCAGGCGATAAGGGAACGGAATAGCCTGCCTACTTATATAACTACTTGTCATAATAAAGATACATTCCTATCACTCCTTGAAAACTACCTACGTATTTCCCAAATATAAACTATTTGTAGCGTTCTAACCTTACCGTTTATTTTGTATAAAGACATTGATTAAATCCTGTATGACATATTCATTCACTACGTGCGTTTCTATCTTGGCGCGCACTTTGTGACTCCCGTATTAATTGCTTCATTCATTATACATGTTATAATCTATGTGCTTGTTAAATAATTGTATGCGCAACTACACCCTTTTGTAATTACTCCCAATTTATATTTGTGACATGTTCAACTTTTTTTACACATGTGTATTATACTTATTATATGTATGCACTTCCTGCTAAAATCCCCGTTGGGATTGGCAGTATGTCTGAAATAAAAATAAAAATAAATAAATAACACGGGTCGGTACAGTGATAACATTTCGAAGCAGATAATACTCAAGCAGAAGCAACAACTGTGTGCGTCCTGGAGAATTTTCCATAATATTAATATTCAGATCACCTCCAAGGAAAATAGTATATTGGCACTGACATGCAAGTTCAAAAATAATGCATTTTCTCTTGGCTTTTCTCTGAGTGACTGATATTCCGCTGTTATGCTTGAGCTAGAAAGTTATAGCGTGGTCAGCAGGCCTTTTTGCCTTCAACAAACGTTTCTCTGTGCTTGATTATTACAAAGTTCAAGGCAGTTATCATAACACTTGCACGTATCTTGTATTTTATTTGCGAGCACTTGAGCAGCATGACAACAATATGCGCTGCTGGAAGCGATCTGGCCAGCGACTCATTACTGCGTTTTACGCTTAGCAGGAGCTCTTCTGGGGTTTTACGTGCCAAAACCAGTTCTGATTATAAGGCACTAGCAGGAGCTCGTAGAGATAAGGCAGGGGGTCATGGATTCAGTCAATCAGATGAATCAATATGTGAGGTATCGCTTCGTGGCAGTGTTTAGCGGCTTGGTTTAGTGTTTAGCGTGTTTTAGTGGGCGCCGCCATGTTTGATCACGTGGTGACGCGTCGAGTGCTTACCTCAGCTGAGTCCGTTGCCTCAGTGTTTACAGTGGTTGTGCATGAGGCCCCTGTGCGGCTCAGCAAACATCGGTTTCGGCGGATATCGTAGACGGTGACTGGGTGGACGACACGAAGCTACAGGAAGTTGAGCTCGTTAGTGTGGATTCGTCGTGACAAGGTAAGGCGTGGAGACACGGACACAAGACAACAGCAACGCCGACTATCAAATGAAGGGCGAACTGTGGCAGAAAAGGAAGTAGACACAAAACTTATGTGCGCATGCTCAGGTATGGTAGCGCCACCTGTCAATCAGGCACACGTGTGGGCGAGTAATAAGCATTTAATTTCTTGTTTATGCAAGTTTACCGAAGCTCACGCATGCACTTCCGCTGCTATTGATATGCCAGGCCTCTGCCATTAGACGCGTTTCTTCGTTCTTGTGCCTGCATGTCGGCAGTGCGACAAAAGATTAGATGGCGATCCTCCAGACCCTTGATGCTCCATTAATCTGATTGACCTGTCTGCCCTACGGCCGTAGCTGAAAGGAACAGTGTATACCACGCCAGTACGGCAGTCCGTTTTGTTCGTGTGTTTTACAAAGAACATGCCGGTCCGCCTTTTGCCTGCTTATTCTTTCTCTGCACGGCGGCACAAATCTTACATAGCTTATTGGCAGCAGTAAAAACAACGTTAACACCGTATCTACTTCCCACCTTCTTTAGCTTATGCGATAAGGAGTAGATGTATGGAATACCTACGACTCTTGTTATTATTGCTTTCTGCAACCATGTTCGAACTTGACGAAATGATGGACTTTTCTAAGCGTTCAGCGACAGTGGCTACTGCAACGCGAGGATAACCTACTTCTAATAGACGCGTAACCTGCACCTTAAAGCTGGCGCTCATTTTGTGCACACACAATTTGGTGGTAGAGGACTTAAGGCATGACATGGAAATTCCGTTTTTTGCAACTTTAGAATGCTTGGATGAAAAGTTCGGCAATGGGGTTGTGAAGATCTAGGGGTGTATTGCCGGCATTTGTGTTGTCTCGTATGTCCGTGTCTGCACGCCTGACCTTCTTTCACGACGAAGCTTTGGCCACAGCTTCAGAGATCCAGTAAGCGCTTTCAGAGCTCATTGCGCTTTGTCCAAACAGCGCGAGCAGCGTATACGGTGACAGTGACTAGAACTTTATTTGGTCCTGAGAAACTGTGGCCCGGGGGAGCCGAAGGCTCCCTCAGGTCAATTTGGTGGCTCCGCCCGCCATGGCACCAGGAGGCGAAGTCACGTAGCGATGTCGTGGGCCCTCTGGACTGCCTCGAGCTGGATGTGGTGCTTGTCGCTTCTGAGGAATTCCTCCCACCGTTCCTTGGTGGCAAGTGTAGAGTTTTCTAGGGCTGAGCATAGCTAGACCATGTGGTGGAAAGAGCAAGAATAGGCTCCGCATTTGGGGCACGACTGCGGGAAGTCTGGGTCTATCCTTTTAAGGGACCGCGGAGTGGGGTACGTGCGGGTTTTTAGCATTCTGAGCGTGCTAGCTTGTGGTTTGTTTAGTTTTGGGTGGGGAGGAGAGAACCACCTACTTTCCAAACGGTCGTGTGAGACGATTTCGTGAAAGGTGCACAATGGGTTTTTCTGGATGCAAGCCTCGTTACGAGGATGGCCGCTGTCGGCTGCGCGGGTCGTGAAATCACGCGCCAGCCGGTGAGCCCGTTGGATGGGATTGCAGCCGTGCGGTTGGACCGAGTCCTCCAGGTGGACCGGGAACCATGAAATGGGGAAATATGCTTCCGTGCTGATTTGCCGGAAATTAGTGAGCGTGTTGATCGCAATCCTATTCGCCCGTTTCGATACGCGCACCGCCGAAAAGGACCTAACTGCTGCGCGCGAGTCCTATTAGACGGAGAGGGGAGAATGTGCGCTGTGTGCGGCCAGGCCTCCTCCGCCTCGTTAGCAGAATTGGTGCGCACAGAGACCGGATTAAGCAGATTGCCTTTCGCGTCCACTACCGATATGACGAAGGCGTCTCCGCTGTAGTGTCTAGCGGCGTCTACGAATACAGCGTGTAGTCCCTGTCGAGCGATCTGTTTGAGGATTGCCTGAGCTCTCGCGCGTCTCATACCCTCGTTGTGTACTGGGTGCATGTTGCGCTCAATTGGCTCTACCTTGATTAGGGAATTCACGTTTTTAGGTAGACAGAATTTATCCTCCGGGTCGTGCCTGGTTCGAATGCCCGCCTCGTCTAGTATTGTGACTCCTGCCCTGCTGGACGATAGTCTATAAGCGTGCGCCGCCGAGGGGCTTCTATAATTTCGTCTATCGTGTTATTTATGGAACCCTAGCTCCAGTAGTCGTTTCGTGCTCGTGGACTGGGGAAGCCCCAGCACACGTTTGAGGCCCGTTCTTGTAAGTGCGTCTAATTCGGCCTTCTCCGCCCTGCTCCAATTCAGGTAGGGGGTGATATAGGTAATGTGGCTTAGGAAAAAGGGCTGGAAAGATTTGAGAAGATTGCCCTCCCTTAGCCCGCTTCTTCGGTTGGAGATGCGGGTGATCATTCTGATGACGTTTCCTGCCTGACCAGAGAGATTATTGCGAGCCGTCGCGTTGCAACCCTTGGCGTCGATGAGCAGATGTAGAATTTTGACCGAGTCTACCCTCCGTATTGGCTGCCCGTTTTTGGCTTTGATAACTATCGGGAAACTTTCCAGAGGCTCGAGGTTTCTGACTCCCTGCCTAGATTGTCTGTACAGCAAGAGTTCCGATTTCGACGGGGAGAGATCAAGCCCCGTGCCGGAGAGGAACCGCTCGATGGTTTCTAGCGCGCTCTGTAGTGAGTGTTCAATCGTGGCCATTGATCCTCCCGGCACCCAGATCGAATGTCATCCGCGCAAATGGCATGTCCCACGTTCGGGATCTCGGTGAGGCTATCGGAAAGCCCGTGCATGGCTATGTTGAATAGTAGCGGGAGAGTCCCGAGCCCTGCGGGGTGCCGCGGTTTCCCAGCTCGTATGGACCTCCCGAAACCGTTCCTAGCCTGATGTGCGCCTTGCGATTCGCCACGAAGGACCTTGTGAAGTCGTGAAAGTTCCGTCCCAGGTTAAGGGCAGAAATTTCTCGCAGTATGTGCCTGTGTTTGACCCTGTCGAAAGCTTTGGAGAGGTCCAGCGCGAGGATTCCCCTTACGTAGTGGGTCTCGTTATCAAAAATAGCCCTCTTGAGAAGAATCATAGCGTCCTGTGTTGACAGGAGCTGTCTGAAGCCGACTAGGTTGTGCCTAAAGAGTTTCATGTACTCAATGTGTGCAACGATTAGAGCACTGCACGGGCCGATTTTTTCAGCCCGGGCCCGGCCCGGGCCCGTTTTTACGTTGGCCTGCCCGCCCGAACCCGATCAAAACTTTTATGGCGAGACCCGGGCCCGGCCCGAGCCCGCAAATAATCTACGTTACCCGCCCGACCCGGCCCGCCACCCCTTTACCTTAGGCCCGAGCCCGGCCCGAGCCCGACTCGAAACCGGCCCGAACCCGGCCCGAGAACGAAAAATAATGTTTTTCAGAGTTGAGACGCCCGAGAATAACTCGCTGTACGTTACATGCACACAACCAGAAAGCCCGAGCCCGGCCCGGGCCCGCATCAAAAAACCCGAGCCCGGCCCGGGCCCGGGTCAAGAAGCACACGCCGTGCCCAAGCCCGGCCCAAGCCCGTGAAAAAACTGTTCTAGCCGCCCCGGCCCGGCCCACGGGCCGGGCCGGGCCCGGGCTTTCGGGTAAGCCCGAGCCCGTGCAGTGCTCTAGCAACGATTCTGTTGTGGATCGCGTGTTCCGCGACCTTCGCGATGCAGGACGTAAGAGACATGGGCCTCAAATTGTCGATGTACGGGGGCTTACCCGGCTTAGGGATGAGTACTACTTTGGCGTGCGCCATTCTTCTGGGACTTGGCCGGAATTCCATGCATACCCGGTTGATCTCGGTTGTGAGCGTTTCGATGGCCCTGTCATACAGGTTCCTGAGGAGCTTATTCGTGATTCCGTCCGGCCCCGGCGCCGATCTGCCGTTAAGGTTGTAGAGGACGTGTCTGATTTCAGACGTCCAGATCCGGCGCCGGATGACATTCGTGAACGATTACCTCGCCCCGGTGGACCGAACTGTGGGCCAGGGAAAGGCATGTATACGCTAGGGTTTTGGTTACCTCCTTCTCTGTGAGGCCTATCAATAATTGTTTCTTTACGAGTCAATCCGACGCGAGGTTGAGAGTGCCCCTGGATTGCTTATCGCTGTTATGGAGATTTTAAGCAGGCTCCATTTGCTTCCCCTACGCATGCGTCCGTACGTTTCTGCGCATGTTTAATCCCATTGCTGTTTGGCGATTTGGGATGCGTAGGACTCGATTTCCCTGTTGAGGTGCGCGATTCTCGCCCTGAGTCTGCGGTGAAGTCTATGGGTCCTCCACCTTTCCAAGAGGGCATTCTTTGCCTCCAGGAGGTGGGCAAGCTTCGAATCTATTTTAGTTGCCCCTATATCCGTAGTGATTTCCTTGGTCACCTGTGCTACCGCGCTGGTAAGGTTTTGTATCAGTTCTGTATAGGTTTCGCTCGGTGGGGCCGTTTCACCTCTGATTTTGCGGAACAGGTCCCAGTCCACGTACGTGTACTTCCTGGGTGGTTTGGGGTTCACGCGCACCAGGAGTTCCAGAATGCGGTGATCACTGCCCCGGTCATCTTGGAGGTTGTCCCATGTGCCTTCGGCGCTTCGGAGGAAAGTGAGTTCGGGTGTCCTGTCACGACTGACCGAATTGCCGATTCTGGTAGGGAGCCTGGGATCTGTAATCAACGTTAGGCCGAGCTCCGCGGCGGCGTTAGCTAGGTTCGTGCCCTTGGTGCTTGAGTAACCATATCCCCATTCCGTGCTGGGGGCGTTAAAGTCTCCCGCGACTACAAGGGTGCGTTTTTCGCCGTGCGTACCGCAGCGCCCAGCAGCGCCTTGAAATCCCCTCTATCCGCTGGGGAACTGTTGTTGCGACGCCGGTTACTACAACCTCGACTGGCGTTACTTCTAGGTGGCGTGGCGTTGTCGGCAGGCGTCCGGTAGACCATGGCGACCAGGCAGGGCGAGACGATTTTTAGTGCGAAACTTGCACTGTCATGGTTGGTGAAAAATAAAAAAAGAACAGAATAATGAGAAAATACATTGCAGGGCCGCTTAAATCGTAGGTGGAATTTAGGTCACGTCAACGTCACGTGACATGTTCTGAGTCCAGTCGGGGTTTGGCGGCTGCTCCCTCTCTCCTAGGCGACGTTGCACGTGCTTGCCTCCGATAGGGGCGACTCGTGAGTCCCGTTTGGTACGCGGAAAGGAGTCTCCCCCTGAGTTGCACAGTTCGTGGAAGGCGGCCTTCCTTCCCTCCTGGTGCGCATGCACACAAAGGGGCCCGTAATCACTGCGGGGCGCCCGCCATACCCAGAACCACTCGAGACACCAATAGCAAATTAGGTATCCATCCTCCGTTTCGATTAGGCATGGTCTTCTGATAATACTTTTTGCACGGGTTGTCACACGCCAATCGTAACAGCATCTCCGGCGGGGGAGGAAGATCCCGACGCGTATGGGCCAGCAGCCACTGGGCGAGGGATCGGCGTTTCAGCAGCAGAATTTCCCTCCGTAGTGACGAACCCTTGGTTCGTAGCTTGTAGGTTCCCTGGAGTCGTTCATCCGTTCTCGTGGCGCTCTTGTATGCCTTTTCTCCCTGGTCCGGTCCGGTGAAAAAGGACTTGCAAACAGGTCTCGCAACTTTCGTCTCCTGTTTGGGCACGCAATCACTCCAGAACAGTGCCGGACCCACAACCACAAGCAAGCGAGCGCAAGGCCTTCCTCCCCCAAGACACACCAGGCTTTACAAAAAAAAAAGAAAACCAGCTATGGCTTGCCCATCCCTTGCGCGCGTCCTCCCCCCCCCCCCCCCCCTATACACTAAAAACAGCCATTTCCTGTAAGCTTTAGGACGTGGTTACCTAATCCGCTAACAATCAACTACAACTACGCGATAATAATAAAAAAAAAACGTACGACAAAAAATACTAACGTAAAAATGACGCTGAAACCAGAGTGAGCATGAGGTTTTCGCTACTGGGCAACGACTCAGACCGTCAGCATTGCCGTCAAGTTTACCCTTCTTATAGAGAATATCGAAGGTGTTATGTTGAAGAGCCAAGCTCCAACGCAAAGGACGGCCGTTTTTTGTAGACATGGACTGCAGCCATGTGAGGGGACAGTGGTCAGTCTCTATGGTGAACCTTAAACCAGCGATATAGCAAGCTAGCTTCTGCACCGCCCATACCACGCAGGCGCATTCCTTTTCTGATGCAGTGTATGCTTCCTCACGAACTGAAAGCTTTCTACTGGCGTACAGTACGGGGTGTTCATTTTCGTCATCTCTATTTTGACAAAGAACCACCGCCATACCCCGGTCGTTGACATCACACTGAAAAATGAATGGCTTAGGGTAATCGGGCGCGTTCAAGACTGGCTGACTCGTCAGTGCTTTCTTCAGCATACTAAAAGCCTTTTCTTTTGCGTCATCCCACTTTACCGTTTGCGGTTCTGTTTTTCTGAGAGCATCTGTTAAAGAACTTGCAATCTCATAATAACGTGGGATATATCTCTGGTAATAACCTGCCAAACCAAGGAATGACCTGATGTCCCGCTTGGTGCGTGGTTGCGGGAAGTTGTCTATTGCGGCCAGTTTAACCTCTGAGGGCCGACGATGGCTTTGCCCTATTACATGACCTAGATAAGCTACCTCCGCGCGCCCCAAATGGCATTTGGGAGCCTTGACAGTTAAGTTGGCCTCTCGTAGACGACACAACACGCTTCGCAAGTGTTGCATATGGTCCGCCCATGATGAAGAAAAGATTGCTGTGTCATCGAGATACGGACGTGCAAAGTCCTCCATTACCCGTAGCACCTGGTCCATAAGGCTAGAGAAACAATAGGGAGCATTCTTCAAACCAAAGCTCAGGGCTTGCGGCCGAAAGGTTCCCATCGGGAAAATAAACGCCCCAAGCCTGCTTGCCCTCTCGGTCAACGGAACCTGCCAGTACCCTCTGACCAAATCGAACGTAGAGATGAAATCAGCACTGCTCACTCTTTCAAGCCTTTCCTCGATGTGTGGTATTGGGTAGGTCTGGTCCTTCGTGATTAAGTTAATCCTGCGGTAGTCGATACACGGTCGCGGCTCCTTTCCTGGAACCTCATCCAAGATAAGAGGCGAGGTATAATAACTCTCTCCTGGCTCTATTACACCTAGCTCTAATATCTTGTTTATTTCCGCGGCCATGACTTGTCGTTGACAAGGTGAAACGCGATGAGCTTTCGAACGAACGGGGTCTGATGAGGTTAACTCGATATCGTGAACGATCGCAGTGGTCCTGCCTGGTGTGTCCGAAAATATGTCTTTAAATTGAAACACGAGTTCCCTCAGTTCGGCCCTTTGATCGGGATTCAACTCCGCCTGCTCTACTAGCTTGTCAATGGTCTCGTGAATGTCTTTTGCCCCCGTTATTGATGTTAACTCTGGGAAGTCGACAGGCATCAGGCAGGTTAAGCGACATGTCCACAATGGCCTCCCTCTGCCGGTAGGGCTTATGTAGATTGCTGTGGTGCACTTGTGGTGTCCTTCGTTTTCCCGGTACCGTGATTAGGTAGTTTGTATCAAATAATTTCTGAATTATGTCAACCGGTCCTTCCCAGTGTAGTTTGTTTTTCAATGAGGGTTTCAGAATTATTACCTTTTCCCCAACTTCAAAGCGTCGCGTTCGAGCCGTCCTGTCATAGTAATGCTTAGAATTGCTTTGGACCTTACGCATTTCCTGCCCTGCTAATTCTTGAGCTGTGTGCAGTCGGTCTAACAGCTCTAGCACGTATGCCACAACCGAAGGATCGTCCGCCCAGCCTTCCCAGGCTTCTCGAACGATGCGAAGAGGGGACCGAAGCCAGCGACTGTAAACGAGCTCTGAAGGTGAAAAACCTGTTGACTCGTGCGGTGCAGTTCGAAGCGCGAACATTGCCGCCGGCAAGCAAACCTCCCAATCGGCTTTGTGCTCATAACAAAGGGCTCGCAAAAGCCGTTTCATGACTGAGTGGACTTTCTCTACCGCATTTGACTGCGGGTGGTACACTGAGCTATGAATAATTTTAATACCGCACGTTTCCAGAAACGTCGAGGTCAGTGCGCTCGTAAAGACGGATACCTGATCTGACTGGATTTCTGCGGGAAACCCCACTCGCGCGAAGATAGACAAAAGCGCGTTGACGATCTCCACCGAGCTTAGTTCTTTGAGGGGCACCGCCTCTGTGAATTTTGTTGCGGAGCATAGTACAGCGAGAATATGCCGATAGCCAGACTGCGTTGCAGGAAGGGGTCCCACTGTGTCTATTATGAGTCTGCGAAACCGCTCCGTGACAATGGGAACAAGTTTCATTGGCGCTTTAGCCTTATCTCCGGGCTTGCCTATGCGTTGACATGTGTCGCAGCTTCTCACGAATGCTTCCACTTCCCGAAAGCAGCCGGACCAGTAAAATTCCTGCAGTAAGCGGTCCTTTGTTTTCCGAATGCCCAGATGCCCTGTCCAAAAGCCCCCGTGGACCAAATGTAGGAGCTGCTCACGATATAGGGAAGCGGCACCACGAGTTGGTCGAATTGCGCTCCCTTTCGACTGGCGTACTTTCTATAGAGGACGCCTGCCCTCTTGAGGAACTTTAAGTTATGCTTGGCCAAACCTTCTGTCGCGTCTGGCCTTAGGTTCCGCAGGGTGGAATCTTTTTTCTGTTCAGATATCAATGTGGCAGGGCTTACATTAAATAACGTTCTTCTGCATTCTGCCTCTCGAGACATCTCCGGCTCCGGCGCTTTCCTGGCCTCTTCATTACCTAGTGTACTTTCCGCAATATCCCCTATAGGGCTGTCCTGTTTGGTGCTGGTTGACAAATCCTCCGTCAAACCTGTTTCCTCCACCACTGGACTTTCGTGCACTGCCTTGGCCGCGAGCTCTCTTGCCTTGGAACGAGTTAGGGCTTGGACTATTCCCTCACTAAACCCGATTCCCCTGCGTCGCAGCAAATCCTCGGATTTGTTGGAAAACAAATATGGATACTGCGGCGGGAGGTGTGCCGAGACGGCGGCTTCAGTTTCCAGTACTCCGAAAGGGCCTTCGATGCGAATTGTTGCCACAGGGAGACAAACACTGGAGGCCTCTACGGCTTGCCTTATCCAAGCACATTCTCCCGTGAACTGGCCTTCCTCCACGTACGACGGGTGCACCACGTCCATCGTGGCTGCCGAGTCGCGAAGCACCCGACACGGTTTGCCGTTTACCATGAGGTCTCGAATGTACGGTTCTAACAACTTCAGATTTTCCTCGTTTCTACATAGTGACATCAACACTAGTTTGGGATTTTTGCACCCTACGGAGATATGCCCCGTTTGCTGGCAGCTGTAGCAAACTACTGGTTTCTTTGCCTCGAAAGCTTTTTTCTTTTGCCTTTCTGTCCTCTGTTTGGGTGACTCCTCCTTTTCCTTGCTGTTCTCGTCACTATTTTTCACCGACTCTGACCTTTCCTTTGATTTATACTGACTTGACTTTGACCAACGCTCTGGCTTGTCGGGTCTGTATTTATTCATCTCCTTAGGAGCTTCTTTGCCTTCAAGGGCACGGCGAGTTACGTACTCCTCAGCGAGATCGGCCGCTCTCGTGATAGTGTCCACACCTGGCGTATCCTGAACCCAATATCTGATGTTTTCAGGCAGCCGGCAGAAGAACTGTTCTAAGGCAACGCACTGCATTGTCTTTTCGGCGTCGCCGAGTGCACCCGCTTCTCTGAGCCATTCTTTCAGGTTTACCTCCAAGGTGTATGCGAAATCTGAGTATGACTCACTTTTGGTCTTCTCGATCTCCCTGAATTTTCGCCTGAATGCGTCTGCAGATAATCTATACTTTTTAAGCAGACTCGCTTTGACTTTATCGAAGTCCTCTCCCCATGCGGGCTATCATATCAGCTACCTCCCGTGGCAGCAGCGTAAGCAAGCATTGCGGCCACGTGTTTCTGGCCAATTTTCCCTTCTCACACACGCGCTCAAACTGCACTAGAAAAAGACCTATGTGCCCTCCTACTGCGTAGCATGCCATCGAGTCTGTCATTCTGCGCTCGCTTTCTCGTGCCTCTGTGCTACGTCTCTCATTATTTTGAGCCCTCAGCAACTCAATTTCTAGGTGCTTCATTTCGAGTGCGTCGCCTGCAACACGTTCGCGGCTCTTCTTTGGCCTCACGCGCTGCCCGCTCGCGCTCTTCTTTGTCTTCTAGGCGCTTGCGCTCTTCCTCTTATGCTCGATGCTTTCTAAACATTCTTTCAGTTCATCGTCGTCTGCCCCGATCGCTTCGATAGCCTCAATGATCTCCGGCTTTCTCTTCGCTTCGGCAATTTGGAGGCCCAACTCTTTGGCCAAGTTTAGCAATTCTGGCTTCTTTAGTGCCTTCAGGTTCATGGCTGCCCTTAGTGCTGCTAACTCTTCCCTATATAACAACCTTCACGTACTCAAAACTTCCGTCAACGGTTCAAGAAAAATCACTGCTCTGTACTTCCCCCCAAAAATACGTAAAGCCTAGTGATATCTCAGTGAAGAAAAGCCGTGCACTCACCATATGCATTCATGAATCCTGACACCTTCCTTCCGAAGTTGTCACCAGGACCAAGAGGAGACGATCTCTTAGATGTTATCCAAAGTTGGGGCCTCCGGGGTAGCGCTTCTCATCGCTGCCAACCAGTTGTTGCGACGCCGGTTACTACAACCTCGATCGGCGTTACTTCTAGGCAGCGTGGCATTGTCGGCAGGCTGCAGGCGTCCGGTAGACCATGGCGACCAGGCAGGGAGAGACGATTTTTAGTGCGAAACTTGCACTGTTTATTTCATGGTTGGTGAAGGATAAAAAAAGAAGAGAATAATGAGAAAATACATTGTGGGGCCGCTTAAATAGTCCCGCTAAAATCGTAGGCGGGATTTCGCTCACATCAACGTCACGTGATATGTACTGAGTCCAGTCGGGGTTTGGCGGCTGCTCCCTCTCTCCTAGGCGACGTTGCACGTGCTTGCCTCCGCTAGCGGCGACTCGTGGGCCCCGTTTGGTACGCGGAAAGGAGTCTCCCCCTGAGTTACACACTTCGTGGAAGGCGGCCTTCCTTCCCTTCTGGTGCGCACGCACACAAAGGGGCCCGTTATCACTGCGGGGCGCCCGCCATACCAGGAACCACTCGAGACATCCATAGCACATTAGGTATCCATCCTCCGTTCCGATTAGGCATGGTCTTCCGATAATCCTTTTTGCACGGGTAGTCACACGCCAATCGCAACACTGTATACGTTAAGAATAAATACGTTCGCGTTGCTTGTTCTGCTCGGTATGCTTTCTAACAGTTGAGCTTCGAGTCCTGCCTTGTATGAGGGAACGTCGTGCATTATAAACGAGATGTTTGTTGTAATTAGAATGGCGATACCTCTACCTCTTTTCCCCTTGTCCGCTATCGCGCGGTAACCAGGGAAGGAGATTTCTTCGCTGCTTAACGTTTCTTGTAGCATAATCGCGTGCGGTTTATCCGCTCTATTGATCTGATGAGTTGGCCTAGGGGGCCTTGCGCCTCTGGAAACTCGCACAATTCCACTGCCAAATGTTTAGGTCTTTTGCATTCGCCATTTTGCCTATTGGGGATGATAGAATTGCCGTTTGTCACCGTTTCCGAGATTTGGGATTCCTTATGGTTGCTCTGCCAACGCCAAGGGTCTGCCTCTGGGCTGGATCTTAGGTCTTGCAAAGTGTGTAAGTCTCCCTTCTATCCTGGAGAATAGACAGTTTTAGTTTAACGTTAGCGTATAGCGGGGTTAAGGGCAATAGGGTTACCGTTCCGCAAACGAACTTTGCAGAAAGAGAGTTTTAGTATAGCGTGATAGCGTAGTTTACGTGCGGGACGCTATTCCATTACGCTTTGAATTTCGCATATATAGGGCACCTAAGTCTATATGTGTGTGCGTCCGGAAATTGCGATAGGCAGAGAGAATAAAACATTTATTATTGAAAATTAATAGCCGTTTTGTGGTCGGACCTCCTAGTCCGGAAGGCCATTGGCTTTTGCCGCCGTCCGGGCTCGGTTGACCAGGGCTTGTTGCTGTTCTGGGTCCGAGCTGGACAGGGTCGCCTCCCACTCGACTGTCGTCGGATTATGCTTGGCCGATATTTGCGGTTTATGTTGGCACGCCCAGACCATGTGATAGGCAGCGCAATGGAAGCCAGGAGCGCGTTGTACTTTTACTTCCTATGTCCGCCGATCTGCAGCGAAACAGACAAGCTGTCTACCATAGCCTCCGAAATCTTCCCATATCGGAGGCCATATGCTGTCGTCGCGCCTATCTCCCAACTTTACCGAGAGGTGGCACTCGCATCTCGGAGAAAATTTCTCTCGTTAGGCTTAGGCGCGTTCGAAATGAGAAGCGATCTCGAAAATTCCTCAAGATTAGCCATAACACTCTCTCGTCGAAGTGGCATGAGACTAAGCAAAAGCCGTTTACGCAGTCATTTGCTACGAATGAATTGAATTCTACAAAAAGAACGCCAAATTCAGTTCGAAGCGGGCGACCGCGACCGCCGCCATGTTTTACGTAAACTACGTAAACCACGCAAAGACGGTAACGTTAAATCCGAGAAATAGCGTGCGTACGCTAAACGGTATGGGTCGGTTAGCGTACTGCGCATGCGCATTTCGATCCCTCTATTCCGGTAAGCCCGCTATTACGGTAAACACGCTAAACTAAAACTGTCTAATAGCTCCATGATTCGCTTTTCGAAGGAAACTGGAGTGGCAGTTAGTTTGCCTCTGATACACTCACTCGTGGCGGCTGGACCGATGGCACCGCGGCATGGGTCGGGGTCTCATCCGAGTCCACCATTTCCTCATCCTCGTCCCCTTCCGTCTCGCTGACTGATTCGGGGTTGGGGGCTTTGCGTTTGACTTTACCCGCTAGCGGGCCTGCTTCTCCGATTTTGACGTCATCGCGATTTGTGATTTGCGCCTTAATGCGGTTAAGTGCCTCGCGAAGTTCGTTAAGTTCTCTCCTGAGCTGCTCATTTTCCGCCTCGAGTGCAGCGTGAACCGCACGCATGCTCTGGTTGTGCCTTACCGACCGCCTTCTGGCTGGCTGTACTGGACGATGATCCAGTACCCTAGACCTTGTCGGACCAGGTGGTCCGCTTCGCCGAGCCAGAAGCGAACCTGGATCGGCATCTGGAGGTCCCTCGGCTCGTTCTGGAGCGAGAACGCCACCTGGAGCGGGAGCGTCCACCTAATTGCGAGCGTGCTCGCGGCGTCGAGTCGTGAAATGCGGATGTTATCGAGCCCCTCCCTGTGTAGGTGCCGCTGACGTTAAAGTCGTCTCCTGCGGCCATCTGCGCAAGTCGCTCTTCCTGCCGTCGCCTTCTGCGCTGACGCCTTACGATGTATGGGATCTGGTGACGCAGCTAGCACGCGCGATTGCCAGCGACGTGGGGGCCGCCACATGCCTCACACTTGGGCGTGCTCCTCGTCGTCATTGTTTGACGTTTTGATCTTTCCGCAGCCGCGGCACATGTTCCTTTCCTCTTCGCTTTGAAAACAGACGTCGGCTCAGTGACCCACTTGTCCGCATGCATAGCATACGTCCACCTACGTCCATTGCTGCAGAGGCGATTCGAGGCTGCAGGCAACGATACTTGTACAGCGGCCAAGCACGCCCCCCTGTTTTCTACAGATCTCTACCTGGCTCATGCGCATCTACGTGGTCATCGTGTTCGCGGAACGCATCCCGGTGCCACAGCAGCGACCTTCTGCGGCAGGCCTGCTGATATAAGTCTTCACAGGAGTCATCGAGCTATCATTGCTGCACAGGCGATTCGAGGCTGCAGGCAACGATACTTGTACAGCGGCTAAGCACGCCCCCCTGTTTTCTACAGATCTCTACCTGGCTCATGCGCATCTACGTGGTCATCGTGTTCGCGGAACGCATCCCGGTGCCACAGCAGCGACCTTCTGCGGCAGGCCTGCTGATATAAGTCTTCACAGGAGTCATCGAGCTATCATTGCTGCACAGGCGATTCGAGGCAGCAGGCAACGATACTTGTACAGCGGCTAAGCACGCCCCCCTGTTTTCTACAGATCTCTACCTGGCTCATGCGCATCTACGTGGTCATCGTGTTCGCGGAACGCATCCCGGTGCCACAGCAGCCACCTTCTGCGGCAGGCCTGCTGATATAAGTCTTCACAGGAGTCATCGAGCTATCATTGCTGCACAGGCAATTCGAGGCTGCAGGCAACGATACTTGTACAGCGGCTAAGCACGCCCCCCTGTTTTCTACAGATCTCTACCTGGCTCATGCGCATCTACGTGGTCATCGTGTTCGCGGAACGCATCCCGGTGCCACAGCAGCGACCTTCTGCGGCAGGCCTGCTGATATAAGTCTTCACAGGAGTCATCGAGCTATCATTGCTGCACAGGCGATTCGAGGCAGCAGGCAACGATACTTGTACAGCGGCTAAGCACGCCCCCCTGTTTTCTACAGATCTCTACCTGGCTCATGCGCATCTACGTGGTCATCGTGTTCGCGGAACGCATCCCGGTGCCACAGCAGCGACCTTCTGCGGCAGGCCTGCTGATATAAGTCTTCACAGGAGTCATCGAGCTATCATTGCTGCACAGGCGATTCGAGGCAGCAGGCAACGATACTTGTACAGCGGCTAAGCACGCCCCCCTGTTTTCTACAGATCTCTACCTGGCTCATGCGCATCTACGTGGTCATCGTGTTCGCGGAACGCATCCCGGTGCCACAGCAGCGACCTTCTGCGGCAGGCCTGCTGATATAAGTCTTCACAGGAGTCATCGAGCTATCATTGCTGCACAGGCGATTCGAGGCAGCAGGCAACGATACTTGTACAGCGGCTAAGCACGCCCCCCTGTTTTCTACAGGTACTGTAAGACTGCCACCATTTCTTTTTTTTCTGTTGAAGGCAGCCCTCGAATCGTTTGTGCACGATGACTCTTGCATCTCTTGCAAAAGAGTTTTAAGAATTCAAGCATGTGTTTGAAAAAAGAATGAAAGAGATGCTTCAAGCTATCAATGATTCAAAAATAGAGCTAGCTGAGCGATCGAAAGCCGAATTTGACGCACTAAAGGCAGAGATCGAAAGTTTCAGGTCAGGCATGTCGTTTATGAATGAAACAGTTGAGGAACTCAAGTCTGCGCAAGCTGACATGGCCTTCCAGGTCAAATCGCTTGCTGATAGCAACGAGAAGCTCGCTCGCCGTGTGGATGAGTTAGAACAGTATTCCCGGCTTAGCAATCTTGAGATAAAAGGCCTCCCTTTTACAAAAGGTGAGGACTGTACCCAGATAATGCTGAAGGTGGGCGAGAAGATCAGCTGTACTGTGGAGCCTGAGGATTTTGAGGTTGGGCATAGGGTTCCTACGCGCTCTGATGAGAAGAATCTGATTGCACGATTTCGTTCCCGGGAAAAGCGCAACGAGTTCTTGGCAAGGGCGCGTAAAGTGCGCCTGACAACGAAAAGTCTTGGCTTCTCTGGGCAGTCTGAAAAAGCAGTGTTCGTAAATGAACACCTTTCACCTGCTAACAAAAGGCTGTTTGGAGCGGCGCTGAAACTAAAGAAAGCAAAACAATGGATGTTCCTTTGGACGAGCAATTGTGTCATCAAAGCGCGCCAATCAACAGACAGTACTGTGCTCAGAATAACATCTGACAAGGATTTACAGGCTTTTGCTTAAACTTCAGATACAGCAATCACCGATTGAATGGATTACTTTTCGGCTTCGGATCTAGCAGATCAGCTGGGTAAACGTAATCTTTCTTCTGCTGTGCATTTCAATGTTCGAAGCCTGAGGAAACATTTCGACGATGTCTCTGCATTCCTACAGTTAACAAACCACCACTTTTCACTCATTTGTTTCTCAGAAACTTGGCTTTACCCAGAAGATGAGAAACTCTTCTTTTTGCACGATTACAGAGCTGAATTTGTTCATCGTAGTAATTGTCCTCATGGGGGCGTTGCCATGTTCATTTCATCTTCCCTTTCATACAACAGGCGTGAGGATTTAAGTATTAACGTAAGCAAATGTGAGTCATTATGGCTAGAAATTGAAAATTTCTTGCCTCAGTACAATAAAAAGAAAACAATAGTGGGCACTGTTTACCGATCCCCTTCGTGCTCAGTTGTTGACTTCTGCAACTCTTTCGCAGCAACACTCGAAAAAATATCGGCTGAAAACAAAAACGCATTAATATTAGGCGACTTCAACATCAATTTACTTGATGAGTCATGTCCAGGCTATAAAGAGTTTACTAACGGATTTAATGGATTCGGTTTTGAATCTCTCGTAAACATACCGACTCGCTGCGTGCCACACAATGCATATTCTTTGCTGGACACTATTCTGTCAAATGTTGAGCCGTCACCAAATGTTGGAGTTGCAGAGGTCAGCATCACTGACCACTATCCAGTCTTATTTTACTTTGACTTGTGTTATAAGGACAACAAAACCAATTAAATTACGACGAAACTTAATATGCAGGAATACAGTGTTGAAATAGCGCGAGCAGATTTTTCAACTGTTCCTAATAGTTCAGAGGCTGAAGTTGCGTTCGATAAATTCTCATACATTATAACAAGCGCAGTTACGTCCTGTACAAAACACATAACGACCAAGAGGTACGGCGCACCTCGCTGTCCCTGGGTCTCTCCAAGCCTACTAAAATCTCTCAGGAAAAAAGACAACTTGTACAAAAAAACTAAACGGAAACCATTTAATATGCGCCTTTTGCACCGCTACAAGCTTCTATCTGATCAACTAAACCATGCTCTTAAAAATGCAAAAAAGGTGTTTTTTGAAAGAAAACTTATTGAATGCAGTAATGATGCAAAAAGAAAATGGAAATTGATTAATCAATTTTTAAACGCGAAAACTAGTGCACAATCTATTACCACTATCATGAAGGATGACTCAGCTCTTCAAGATCCAGTAACGATATCGAATGCGTTTTGTGAATTTTTTTCTCCTACTGAAACAGTGGCGCATGTTGAATAAGCACCTGCATTAATCCGTGAGCCACAGTCTTTTTTCCTGCGCGCATGCACGCCATATGAAGTCCAAGATGTAATAACCAATCTAAATAATACAGGACCTGGGTTAGACAATATACATTCGTCTCACATTAAAAGCGTGAAACACATTATTTCCGTTCCTCTTTGTCACATTATAAATCAAATTTTTGAGACAGGAGTATTTCCCAGACCATTAAAACGGGCTAAGGTAGTTCCTATATTTAAGAAAGGCGATCCATCACAAATGCAGAATTACCGCCCCATATCTATACTGCCCTTCCTAAGCAAGGTTGTAGAAAAATTACTTGAAATGCAAATACACACTTATTATGCCAAGTTTAACATCCTATCACCTTTACAATTTGGTTTTCGTCGTGGACAGTCTACGGAAAGTGCCCTCTTATATTTCTCTGACTGGATTCGAGCACAGCTTGATAGTGGTATGATAGCTGGAGCGGTCTTTGTGGACTACACCAAAGCCTTCGATAATATTAATCACTGCATTCTTTTTTCCAAACTCGAAAGCTATGGCATTACAGGTCCGGCATTAACCCTGATAAAAAGTTATTTATCCGACAGGTACCAGTGTGTGTGTATTGAAGGTATATTGTCGTCTCATAAACTAATTAACAAAGAAGTGCCCCAAGGTTCAATTCTAGGAGCACTGCTTTTTTTAACATATATTAATAACCTTCACTCTTATTTGAATACAGACCAATGTCTTTTGTACGCCGACGACACAACCATCATGGCTTCTGGTAACACATCTTAGGAACTGATTGCAAATCTTGACGCGTCGTTACGATCCTTAGAGGATTGGAGCCGCATTAATTCGATTAAAATTAATTCGTCCAAAACCAATTTCGTGGTATTCCACGCCCCTCAAAAAAATAAATTCCTTCGGACTTATCAATACATATCAATAATGCTGCCATACGTACCACAAACGCGTCGTGCTACATTTCTAGGTGTGATCGTTGACTCGAATTTTAGGTTTAATCATCATGTCACCTGTGTAGTTAACAAAATTGGTTTTGGAATAAGAGCACTTATCAGAACACGACCATTTTTCAATTTATATACGTTACTCTCAATCTATTATGCATTTATACACTCCCATATTAATTATTGTATCACGTCATGGGGTAGTACGTACAGAACTCATCTTTCTAGGCTTATCTCTATGCAAAAGCAAGCACTAAGAATCATCACTTTTTCTTCATTTACCCAACCATCTGCGCCATTGTTCCAGTCACTGCATATCCTGCCCGTTGAGGGCCTACATAAGTTTCACATCCTGGTTTTCCTTTTTAAAGCCATTAATAGATATGAATGCGTTAATTTCCTTCCTGAGGACATAATTACTAACAATAATATGACGCGTTTTGCTCTGTCAAACAATTTATTATTACCAAATGCACGGACTAATTACGGCAAGCAAACGACTACTTTCCTTGCCATATCACTTTGGAATAACCTATCTCCTCCGCTTAAGTCACCGATGCCGTTGTATAAATTAAAAAAAAATGTTAAAGCAGCATGTGTTTGAATCCTTGAATCCTTAGCCATTCTGTATTGAACCTATCACTGTATATTTTTTTCTTCTGTTGCTTTTTATTTATTTATTTTTTATTATTTTTTTCTTTTTCTTTGTTTCCTTTTTCTTCTACTTTTTTGTTTTCTTTTTTTTTGCAACTCGGATTGTTGTGTATGCCCTTTTTTTAATATACTCTATCCATGTTGCTGTAGGAGGCCCTAATTACAGTTTCGACTTTTGGGCCTCCTTCTGTATAATACACTATGAAACATGTAATACAAATATGAAATAAACAACTTGATTGATTGATTGATTGCCGGTTGTATAATGAGCACTGAACGAGGGCGGCGCCACACAATACGGTGTTTGGCACCCGCCAGCCGTCGAAGAGAATGACGACTACCTGCGTGCTTTTGATTCTTCTGACTTCCCGAGCCGTTGGATTTCTTGGGTTCACTATCAATCTCATCAGGGTTGCATCGTCCGGAGAGGGGTCGATGTTCCTAATCACACCTTTGAACGTTCCTTCGGGAGCGGCGACGTACGCCTATACTTGAAAGGCGCCGAGCTTCGTGTGAATTTTGAGGACATTTACGTACGCCTTTGCGTTTTCATCGTGAGGGGTAGAGATGATGAGAATGTTCTGTACCTTGCTCGGGCACACAGTGTCCTCAATGGATTGCTCCTCTGTTAGGGCCGCCGCCATGACCAGAGCTCGGGCGAGTAGTACTATGTCAGCTTTGGATACGTCGAGGTTCGGGCGTACGATGACCTTGACCCGATCTTTGGGCAGCTGCGGAAGGCGGTATTTCAGCGCTTAGGACGAGGACGAAGAAGGAGACGTACTAACACACAGGTGCTACTCACAACAATGAAGTTTATTGCCTTGACCACGCCGAACAATATAGTGCCATGAGGACAGTATAGGACGCCATGAGGACAATATAGTGCAGACGTCTCCTTCTTTGTCCTCGTCCTTACTAAGCGCTGAAATACTGCCTTCATGATGAACCAACAAGCCCATCTTGCCACTCTTGTCAGCTACGGAAGTCTCGAGGCTTCCGTAATCTTCTTCGTAAGGCTCTTTGCGCGCGGCGGTCTGGCCGTGTGGCTGCCAACTTCTTGGTGCTCGGCAACCCGCCATGTGGCGGCGTGCTCGCTCGTTGCTGTCGCCGAAGGCGGTTGTGCACCCCTGTTCGTCTTCGGGGTTGATCTCCATTCCCTCGACAGTCGCAGGCATGGCTTCCCGCTCCTTAGCAGTTCTGCACGGGGCCTAGGCCTACCCGCGTGGACGCGCCGAAAGTAGAGTCCCACAAATAGAAGAAAAGTCCACCCACCCATAACAGTCCACTATCGGCGGAGTCCTTGGAACTTGCCGCTTCAGAAAAGGTATAGCTTTCTGTGGGTCCTACCGAAGGAACGGTCGAAAAGGTTGAGAAAAGCGGGAGCCGATTTGGTTTGGTTTGGTGCCTATAGACACAGCACAACTTACTACGGGGGATTGGCCATGAATCGGGCGACAGTGGGAAGAAAAATGATGGATACCTAAATGGGATTTTCTTACCTAAGAATGAGATATTAAATAAATCGTTAATAATCGTTAATATTAATTTTCATGCTATAGCATCTTAAAATTTGAAGCAAACATTTTTGTTGTCTTGTGAAAAAAATTAGCATGGCAGTCTCCTTGTTTCCATTACAAACATAAATATGGCATCAAATACGTTCCTATTACAGTGTCCTAGTGCCGATGCCGCCAGAGATAGAATGATAGGTAGCGTAATGGTCAATCCAAGTTGGCGGAGGGGACCTTCTAGAAGTCGTTTTCTATGCATGGTGAACCTACGACACTCTATAAAGAAATGATCCATAGTTTCGCGTTCATTGCAATAAAAACATTGAGGGGAAGGTGCCAAACCAGACCTGTGGGAATAGAAATTAAGCCTTGGTATTTGGCAACGCATTCTAGTAAATGAAACTTCAAATTTTCTTGTTGAACATCATCTGCTGTGCCAAGGAAATCTAAGGTGCTGAAAATCGGTGTTATTTAGTACACATGATTTGGCATGTTCTTCTTGGACGGAAATTTTTTAAAATCTCGCAGAAGTGACGTATGCCGAAAGTCTTAGGATCCTCAGTACCGGGCCTTTAAGAGATGCCGCTGCTAGTGCGTCTGGTGATTCGTTTAAAGTGAGCCCCACGTGCCCTGGCACCCATACCAGATAGATAAGGCGTAAATGATGGGGAATGGATGAATGAAATTCTCGGATAATGATAGATGAATTGGGCACTGATAAAGCGGAGCAAACAGACAAGGAGGCGGTTAAGATTACGGCTGAAGTAATAGATGTGGGAAGTTTTCGTAGAGCTAGGATGATTGTTAATAACTTCGCCTGAAATATTGACGTAAAGTCGGGTAATCGAAGGGCGAAAGATCAATTTAATGATGCTGAAAAAATACCCACTCCTGCCTTATCTTCACTGACAGAAGCATCTGTGGCTATTACTGCATTTATTTGGAGGTTCTCGAGGTGGTCATCTAACAAACCTTTTAGGTATCGAATAGGCAGGCGTTTATCTTTATTAGGAAATATATAATTGAATTCAGCAGTAGATAAATTTTGAAAAGCCACATCACGGATGGAGATTTGTAATGGCTCTAATAGTTTCTGCACAAAAACCACCTGGGGACAATGCAGTCTGGACCATTGATTCTCATATAATACAGTCGGTTCTCAAAGAAACATGTAGAAAGAGCGTCTCTGGGGAGAAGCATATTGTCACAGCTGTCACCGATTCGCCGTCGGCGCGAAGTCGATGGACGGGGTATACAAGCCGGTTGGTCGTTCCGTACTCAAGCGAACACAGTGAAAAGCGTCAGTCAGAGTCGGGAGTAAAAAACAAAAAACACACACACATGCACAAAAGCAAAAAAACTAACATATATTTATCGACTGATCAATGTACATAATTAATAAAATATAATAATAAAAAAAGACACAAGACAGACTAACACACCTGAACTTAATATAACACAATAATGACAGGGAAATATGATGAGCATTTAACAATACGTATACATATGAAACAGGGCGCGGATCAAATGTACAAAAATAACACCTAACAGCGTTTTACTAAAAATAAAGTTCAAAAGAAAACAACGATGTCATACGCGTGGCCGGGCAGCAGCAGCAAGTCCATCAACCGTGAAGTCGGCGCGCAGAGCTTTTCCGAAGAATGCTGGCGGGCCGATCTTGTTGAGGTGGATGCGATTGCTGGGCTGGATTTTCCGGGAGTCTAGATCTGACGACTTACCTCAAGCAGGTTGAGCTAACATGAGGCGAACTACCGTGAACTTCGTTGCAGACGCTGGTTTGACGTTTCGCACGTCAACTAGTTCCTCGGAGTTCCGACGTGGCCAGGCGGCCCAGGCGATACTGGACGACACTAGCCCCCCAACGGCTTCTCAGCAGCGCATAGGTTCAGCTTCTAGACTCATTCATCATCATCATCAGCCTATATTTTATGTCCACTGCAGGACGAAGGCCTCTCCCTGCGATCTCCAATTACCCCTGTCTTGCGCTAGCCTATTCCAATTTGCGCCTGCAAATTTCCTAACTTCATCATCCCATCTGGTTTTCTGCCGACCTCGACTGCGCTTCCCTACTCTTGGTATCCATTCTGTAACCCTAATGGTCCACCGGTTATCCATCCTACGCATTACATGTCCTGCCCAGCTCCATTTCTTGCGCTTAATGTCAACTAGAATATCGGCTATCCCCGTTTGTTCTCTGATCCACATCGCTCTCTTCCTGTCTCTTAACGTTACGTCTAACATTTTTCGTTCCATCGCTCTTTGTGCGTTCCTTAACTTGTTCTCGAGCTTCTTTGTTAACCTCCAAGTTTCTGCCCCATATGTTAGCACCGGTAGAATGCAATGATTGTACACTTTTCTTTTCAGCGACAGTGGTAAGCTCCCAGTCAGGATTTGGCAATGCCTGCCGTATGCACTCCAACCCAATTTTATTCTTCTGCAAATTTCTTTCTCGTGATCAGGGTCCCATGTGAGTAATTGACCTAGGTAAACGTACTCCTTTACAGACTCCAGAGGCTGACTGGCGATCCTGAATTCTTGTTCTCTTGCCAGGCTATTGAACATTATCTTTGTCTTCTGCATATTCATCTTCAACCCAATTCTTACACTTTCTCGATTAAGGTCCTCAATCATTTGCTGTAATTCGTCTCCATTGTTGCTGAATAGGACAATGTCATCTGCTAACCGAAGGTTGCTGAGATATTCGCCGTTGATCCTCACTCCTAAGCCCTCCCAGTCTAAGAGCTTGAGTACTTCTTCTAAGCATGCAGTGAATAGCATTGGAGAGATTGTGTCTCCTTGCCTGACCACTTTCTTGATAGGTAACTTTCTACTTTTCTTCTGGAAAATCAAGGTAGCTGTGGAATCCTTGTAGATGTTTGCTAAGATATTCACGTATGCCTCCTGTACTCCTTGAGTACGCAATGCCTCTATGACTGCTGGTATCTCTACTGAATCAAATGCCTTTTAGTAATCTATGAAAGCCATATAGAGAGGTTGACTGTACTCCGCAGATTTCTCGATTACCTGATTGATGACATGGATATGATCCATCGTAGAATATCCCTTCCTGAAGCCAGCCTGTTCTCTTGGTTGGCTGAAGTCAAGTGTTGCCCTGATTCTATTGGAAATTATCTTGGTGAATATTTTATACAATACTGAAAGCAAGCTAATAGGTCTATAATTCTTTAATGTCTCCCTTCTTATGGATTAGTATAATGTTGGCGTTCTTCCAGCTCTCTGGTACGCTTGAAGTTGTGAGGCATTGTGTATAAAGGGCCGCAATCTTTTCAAGCATGATATCTCCTCCATCTTTTATTAAATCTACTGTTAATCCATCTTCTCCAGCAGCTTTTCCCCGGTTCATGTCTTTCAAGGCCCTTCTAACTTCATCGCTAGTTATAGAAGGAGCCTCTGTATCCGGTTTATCACTATTTCGAATGAAAGTAGCTTGGCTGTTCTGGGAACTGTACAGGCCAGTATAGAATTCTTCCGCTGCTTTTACTATGTCATCGAAATTGCTGATGATATTACCATGCTTATCTTTCAGTGCATACATCTTGCCTTGTCCTATGCCAAGATTTCTTCTTATTGATTTCATGCTGCGTGCATATTTTGCGGCTTCCTCAATCTTTCCCACGTTATAATTTCGAATATCCCTTACTTTCTTCTTGTTGATCAGTTTTGACAGTTCAGCGAATTCTATCTCATCTCTTGAGTTGGACATTTTCATGTTTTGACGTTTCTTTATTAGGTCCTTTGTTTCGTGGGAGAGCTTACCTACTGATTGCCTTGGTGCTTTACCTCCCACTTCAATTGCTGCTTCTGTGATCAACCTAGTTGCGGTTTCATTCATTACCTCTATGTTGTCTTCATCTTCCTTTTATAAAGCTGCATATTTGTTTGCGAGCACCAGCCTGAATTCATCTGCTTTTACCCTTACTGCCTCTAGGTTGGCTTGTTTCCTCTTGACTAATTTCACTCTTCCTCTCTTCAAATTGAGAGAAATCCTAGACCTCACTAACCTATGGTGACTGCACTTTACCTTACCTAACACTTCTACATCCTGCACTATGCTTGGATCGGCAGAGAGTATGAAATCTATTTCATTCCTTGTTTCTCCATTAGGGCTTTTCCAGGTCCACTTACTGTTGCTGCGCTTCCTGAACAAGGTATTCATTATTCGAAGCCTATTCCTTTCCGCGAATTCCACTAACATCTCTCCTCTTGCATTCCTAGAATCGATGCCGTAGTTGCCAATTGCTTGCTCACCATCCTGCTTTTTTCCCACTTTTGCATTGAAGTCGCCCATGACTACAGTATACTGAGTTTGCACCTTTTCATTGCTAATTCAACATCTTCATAAAACTGTTCTATTTCTTCATCATCGTGACTAGAGGTTGGGGCGTAGGCTTGTACTACCTTCATTTTGTACCTTCTATTCAGCTTTATTACGACGATTGCTACCCTCTCATTAATGCTGTAAAATTCATCAGTGTTGCCCGCTATGTCCTTATGGACTAGAAATCCTACCCCGGATTCTCTCTTATCTGGAAGACCTCTGTAGCAGAGGACGTGGCCGTTAGTCAGCACTGTGTAAGCCTCACCAGTTCTTCTAACCTCACTAAGGCCAATAATATCCCTGGCAACGCCTGATAATTCTTCAAATAGTCCTGCTAAACTAGCCTCACTCGAGAGGGTACGTGTGTTGAACGTTGCCAGGTTCAGTTTCCAGTGGCGGCCTGTCAAGACTCATTAGCAGGGCCCAAAACCTGCGCTTAAATAGCCTCTCCTTTCCCTAGTTCCCTATGTAGGTGAACTGCCGGTATGCAGAGCTCACCTAATTATTTCGTGACTCCTCCCAAAAGTCTTGGCCGCAGCCCTTTCACCAGGAGGGAAGGACCGTAGATTCCCCTCTCTCCAAGGTCGAGCCCCGGCACTGCGCCGCGTCGTCTGCTTCGGCAGACGCAACCGAGTCGGTGCCGTTGGCGCTTACGCTCGACCGCCGCGCGCACCCTGCCGCGGAGTTTCTGAAGAGCACCCCCCGCCACACACCACCGCAGCAGAACGAGCGGGAAAAGAAGAAGAAGCCGAGCGGGAAGAAAACCGCCGGCTCTCCCGAGACTTCTTCCGCTCGGGCTGCCGCTCCCCCACGCCTCGGACCAGTGGCCACGGTCGCCCACACCGAGACAGCACAGCAGGAGACCCCCGTCGCCCCAGAGCCCCCCTCGGACGGCTTTGAACTGGTCCGCTCGAAGGCGGAATGCCGGCGCGTGAGGGCCTTAGAGAGTGCTGCCCTGCCGGTAGACCCCGAGATCGTTGGCACGGTACTCTTCCGCCCCTCGGCTTCCGGTGGAGCCTTTCGTGGTGCGCCGCGCCTCGAGCTCGCGGCGGCACTTTCGCCGCGCCCCGCTGTTGCGGTGGTGAGGGTGAACCACAAGCGCAACATCGTGGCCGCCGACACCACCACCCGTGCGTGCCTGGAGGAGCTGATGACCGTCACCGAGCTCCGCGGCATCGCGGTGACTGCCCGGCTGCCTGCTGAGCGCGGGAGATGCACCGGCTTCCTGCATGGTGTGGACGGGGAGCCCACGGACGAGGACCTGCTGAGGGCCATCCATTCCAGCGTTCCTGTGGTGTCTGCAGCCAGGCAGGGCAACACGGTCACGCTCCGCTTCGCTGGGCCGGTTCCCCCTGAACACGTGAGCCTCTTCAAGCTCTCGTTCAGGGTGAGGCCGGCCAGGCCCCGTCCGCTGCAGTGCCGGCAGTGCGGCCGTTTCGGACACGTGACGGAGACCTGCAGGTGGCCAACAGGCTGCATCACCTGCGGCAAAAGCCACGCTCCAGGTTCCTCGTGCCAGACGGTCCGCTGCGTCAACTGCGGCGGGCCTCATGCTGCAGACACCCCTGCCTGCCCCAAGTGGCAGCAGGAACGCCGGGTCGCCACCATCATGGCCTCCTCCACCACACCTCTCTCCAGGCGCGCGGTCAGAGCCGCGGTGCGTGAGGAGCGGGAGACGGAGCAGACCTCCACAACCCCGGCGCGATCATTCGCGAACGTGGTGAAGGGTGCCCCCGCCCCCACACGGCGCCCGGTACCAGCCCCACGAGCCCCCCGCCACCAGGTGCCAGAGTCTCCTGTGGCCCCCGCGTCGCCTGCTGCCCCCCCGGCCCAGTCCGCGGTGGACCAGCTGGTGGCCAACCTCCTGTTGACAATGCAGGCAGTGAGCTCCATGCTGCTAGCAGACCATCCGCTACGAGCCATCTGCCTGCAGGCAGTGGCAGTCCCGACCACAGTCAACCAGCATGGCTGATCCTGCACCAGCCACAGCAGGGAAATGCCGTCGCCGCCCGAGTGTTCTCCAATGGAACACCAACTCGCTGCGGCGGCGGCATGCAGAGCTGTGCGCGCACCTCCTGCAGTGTGATTTCGACGTCCTTGCACTGCAGGAGGTGTACACTGTGGCCGAGGACCTGCGGCTGCCTGGCTACACGGGCTACTCCGGCGCCACCACCTGATCGACGCAGAGCTGCACGGACGCTCCCTGCATGGAGGGTGCCCACAAGAAGGGGAAGCCGAGGATGGCCATCTACGTCCGCAGCAGCCTGGCCCACACGGTGACCCCAGTCTCGGACGTCGTAGGCGGCGCCATGGAGTGCTGCGCTGTCACGGTATGCCTTGACAGGCAGGACACGACCGTGGCAAGCGTCTACGTTCGCCCTGGGCAACAGTGGGACCCCTCCAGCCTGGTGCGGCTTGCAGCACGCCTCGGCGGGCACGCAGTCCTGTGCGGTGACTTCAATGCCCACCACACCGACTGGGGCAGCCGCAGGTGCACCCGCCGAGGCAGAGACCTCTGCAACGCCATCAGCCGTACTGGCCTGGTGGTACTCAACAAAGGAGGACCCACCTACGTCCGCCGTGGGGTGAGCACAGCCATCGACCTCTCCCTCACCACCGAGCAGCGCTCCTACGACTGGGCTACAACTCCCGACACTTGGGGCTCTGATCACTTCCCGATTTTGATCACCCCCGGGTGTGGGAGAAGGCCGAGGTCACGAACATACCACGTCACAGACTGGTCCCTGTTCAGGAAGCGCTGCAGTGAGTTGGAAGATGGCTGTGACTTCCTGAGTGCCATCATGGAGTGTGCCCAGGCAGCCACAGTCCAGTGCTCTGCTCAACCGGACACCCCTGCCCCGGATCTGCTCCTGCTCAACTTCCGTGCGTCCAGGCGACGCGTGGAGCGCCGAGCAATCCGGACGGGCAATGCAGAGCACTGGACCGAATACAGGAGAGCGGATTCCGCTGCAGACGACAGGCCAGGCGCAGAAGGAGCCAGAGCTGGGGGAGCCTTTGCGCCACCATCGAGGACCGCTCCAAGGGCCCCCTGGCCTGGCGCCTCCTAAAGTCCCTGACCGGCAGGAAGGTAAACCGCCACCCCGTCCTCGCGGTGGCTATCTCGCTGGGCATCAGTGAGGCGGCACTGGCGGAGTTGCTAGCGGACCACTTCGCCCCCCGGTCGCCCTCGCTGCTGCCACCCTGCCGGTCGGACTTCCTCCTGTCAACCCACCTACCTGCCTGCTGGAGCTGCATCCGGAGTGGGCGACCAGCTAGATGGCGGCCATCTGCCAGGACCCACTGACTCTCCACGAGCTGCAGGCGGCCCTGAGGAGGGGCAAGCGTCGCAGTGCACCAGGAGCAGACGGAGTGACACTCCAGATGCTCCGCAACCTGGCCACCAGTGAGCAACGACGCCTGCTCGACTGTTACAACAACATCTGGTGGTCAGGACAGGTGCCGGAGGCCTGGCGCACAGCCATCGTGGCCCCCATTCTGAAGGGCAAAAAGCCGGCTAACGAGCTGTCCTCTTACCGACCGGTCTCCCTCACCTTCGCTGCCTGCAAGGTGATGGAGGCCATTGCTCTGGCACGGCTCGAATGGGTGGCCCGCGCCTGCGGGTTCTTCGCGGACCTGCAGACAGGCTTCCGGCGCCGAAGGTGCACTGCGGACTCCATCGCAGACGTCGTCTCCACCCTGGAGGACGCCAGGGCCAGCAGAGACCTCGCAATGCTCCTCCTCATCGACGTCAAGGGGGCGTTCGATGGCCTCCCACATGCGGTCGTCCAGCAGGCTCTGGACCTCCTGGGCATTGGCGGAAACCTGCGGCGGTTCCTGTCATCGTTCCTGAACGACCGCACCCTCAGGGTCCGCGTGGGCCATGCAAGGAGCACTCCCCGTCCGGTGGCAGCAGGCGTACCACAAGGGTCAGTGGTGAGCCCATTTCTCTTCAACCTCGCCCTGGCCCGGTTGCCTGCTGCACTGCCGACCGACCCCCACTACAAGGTGGAGTGCTCCATCTACGCGGATGACATTGCCCTGTGGGTGCGGGGACCGCCACAGTCAAGCCGCCACGTGCGCCTGGCCCTCCAGAGAGCCCTGGACGCCACAGCCGCCTACCTGGACAGCATTGGTCTCTCGGTATCGACGGGGAAGACGGTGGCCCTCCTCGTCCACCCGAGAGCAGCGGCGCGGCCCTCAGCTCCCCGGCTGCAGCTGGAGGGCGTGCGCATCCCATGGAGTACGACTGTCTCGTACCTTGGGCTGCGCATCGACCACCGGCTAACCTGGCTACCGGCAGTCGGGGCCATGCAGACCCAGACGATCAGGGTCCGCAAGGCCGTGTCGCAGCTCCTTGCCCGCGGAGAGGGCTGCTCAGTCAAGTGGGCCCTGCGGCTCTACGAGGCGGCGGCCACATCACGTCACGTCTGCGGTACGCCCTCCCGCTGGTGGCGCTGCCGCCACGCCGCCTCGAAAAGTTGGAGCTGCAGCACCGGGCGGCCATCCGACTCTGCTTGGGCGTCCCTCGGAGCTCACAGATCGCCAGCACCCTTGCAGAGGCTGGAGCATGGCCCCTGTCGCTCCTCTTCCTGCAGCAGGGGCTAAGGCACGTCGACCGCCTCCACCATGCTCCTGACGGCAGAGGCCTGCTGCGTCGCCTCCAGTCCCGGCCATCATCAAGGATGGGTCAGCTGTGCCGCCTCTACGAGGAGGTGGTCGGCAATCCTCCGGCGAACGCGGTACAGCTGCCCCCACCACAGAGGCCTCCAGTCCCCATCGCCACGGAGCTTCCCGGGACCTCCAAGAGGCGCTCGCCTACCTGCGCCCTGCAGCAGACAGCCGCCTGCCTCCTGGATGAGACCCTCGGAGACCACCTCCTGGTGTACGTCGACGGATCAGTGGTACCGGCTCTGCCACGGCGGCCGGCACGGCACCTGCCCTGCAGAAGAGCAAGCAGTGTCGTCTGCCCCGACACGCCAGCTCGACTGCAGCGGAGGTGGCAGGCCTCCACCTGGCCGTCGACTTACTCTCCGAGGAACTCCCTGAGGTACCGGCAGCTATCATCTGCGACTCCAAGGCAGCCCTCCTCGGCCTGCAGAGGCCAGAAAGCGCCAGCCTTGGAGACGCACTGCTGTCTACCCGGCTGACGGCGCTGCAGGATGCAGGCCACCCGGTGTCCCTGTACTGGATCCCCGCCGGGCAACGAGGCAGCCGACACCCTGGCGAAGGACGCCCACCACACCACCGTGCCCCTCAGCCGGGCCGTGACGGAGGGCGACTTCACAGGACTGAGGCTGCGGCGACACCTGGCGACCTACCACCCAGACAAACGGGTGTCACTGGGACGCCCCCCACGCCCACTCCCCCAGCGAGGCCTGGCTCGCAGGGAGACCTCGCTCCTTCTTTGGCTTCGCATCGGCTGCAGCTGGACGGCAGCACGCAGCCACCGACTTGGACGAGCGACGTCCCCGGCCTGCACTTCCTGCAGGGAGCCGGAGACCATCGAGCATCTCCTGCTGGCCTGCCCGGCGTACCTCCAGCAGCGGGGCCATCTCCTGCAGGAGTTCCGCCTCCTGGGCCTCCCCTCAAGCGGCCGACACCACCTTCCTGCACTTCGAGGCGTCGTGGAGTACCTCGACTCGTCAGGTCTCTCCGCACGCCTCTAAGACATGATTTCTGCAAGCGGGACGGCCTCGCGGCCTCCCAACCCACCCCGGGCCTGACAGGCCCGGAACAACACCCCTGCAGTCTCTGCAGCACTCTATGGCCTACCACCTCGGCCGATACGTGCCGCCTCAGCCTGCCGGTTTGCCCCGTCCAGCCATGGTGACGACTCCACACTACCCCCCTTTCTCTCCCACTTTCCCCTCCCCGTAGGTGCTGAGCCGTGCTTCCTCAAGGGCTGCAGAAGATAGCGCCAACATTTCCCTTTCCACACGAACCACTTACTACTACGGACGCACACGCACACTTCTGGGTCCGTTAATCGGCGTGTCGCTTTCTCGAAACGAGATGCCACCCCGTGGGGCCACGACGTTTTTGACGCCCGTTAATTGGCGTATCGGCTTCTCGAAATTATATGCCGCACAGTGAGGACACGACGTTTTTGGCGGCCGCTAATAAGCGTGTCGATGTCTCGAGAGACTATATGCTGCCCCGTGAGGACACGACGGTTTTGGCGGCCGTTAATTGGCGTCAAAACCACTCGAAAACTCTCGAAAATATGCCGCTCCGTGACACATATATGTTCAGTAATGTTTGGACGGTCAGTATACGAAATCGAGTTTGAAGAGAAGGCAGGTGAGTTTCATTATAAAGAATATTATTCGCTGCAAATTTTGGAAGGCCGAGACATAGACGTAGTGATTCGCGTTCTAAAAGAACCAGAGGGCGTAATTCATAAGTAGGACCTCCAGAAAATAACACGCATCCAAACTCTAGAATGGAGTGGACATACATACAATAAATCATCAGCAAGGTCTCCTTGCGTATTCCAAAACGATTGCTGCTGACTCTTCGTAATAAACCAACAGCGCGTGCTCCTTTAGATGCGATGTGTTCTATGTGTGTCTTCCAATTAAGATTTTCTGTGTAAATCATTCGCAGATATTTTAAAGATTGCACCTGCGGAATAATCTCCTGGCCACACGACAGTGTTATTCGGATAGGACAAGTTAAGGGAAAAACAACGATTGCACTTTTGTTGACATTTAGCGACATTTGTATACCTTTTAGCCAAATTTCAATCTGATTCAAATACGATTGCAAAGTTTTATATAGGCTATGTATATCATTTGATACCGAGAAAAATGCGATATAATCAGCGTATACGTATACCTGTACGTCATGATGTATCGGGATGTGATTTAGTAAAATATTAAATAATAAGGGCAAAGTACTGCACCTTGAGGAACGCCCCTTGTCTGTTTGTAACTGTGAGAAGAAACACCGTTTTGATAGCAATAAAATGTGCGTCCGCTTAGAAAATTTTGAATCCATGCAATTATAAACTATGGGAGATTCACACTTTCGAGTCTGTTGATTGAGGTACTGTGATCGACACTGTCATACGCCTTCGCAATGTCTAATGTCACTAAGGCCGCGTACTGGTTGTTACGGCGAGCGAGTTGAATTCGACTCTCCAAGTCAACATGAGCACACCAAATTGAGCAGCCGGGCTTAAATCCTATTTGAGAATCACTTAATATTTGGTTCTCGCCTATCCACCTATCGATGTGACCATACAGAACTCTCTCGATTAACTTTACGAGATTTGAAGTCAGATAAATAGGTCTAATGTTGTTTATTGTATATCCGTCATCCGGATTTTTGAGTAGCGGAATTATTTTGTCAACCTTTCAATCTGGATGAATCCATGCATTTTTAATCGAGAAATTTATAAAATTAGACAAATCCTGGGGAGATAATTTGAATAATAGTTTTATCATTGCTGAAGTTATGCCATCAGGACCTGGGGCTGAAGCTGGCAGCATCTTTACCACTCTCATTAATTCTTCTAATGTGACTGCTATGTAATCATTTGCTGTTTCAGGCCCCGGTATATGATAGGGGCGAAGTGATGTGAATCGACGTTCTAAGCCTTTTGCAATCTCCTCCAGTGACTGTACCAATTCACTGGAAGTTAAGCTAACAGACTCTGCATTTATTGGGGCTGAAGCAATCTTTTTATACCGTAGAAACCTAAATAGGGCTTTTTTATTACTAGACTGCGATAGGTAACTGTAATGTTTTGTGTTATAATTTTCTTTCGCTTGTCAGCTATTTGCCTGAATGTAGCTGCAAAAATTTATAGTCATTCCAATTACGTGGACATTGATTATACAGTAAATTTCTCCAGGCCGCCTTTCTTCTTCTATATTCGCGTTCACAGTCCGGATTCCACCATGGTGAATACGTACCCCCGTTAGTTGACTGCATAGTGAAGCTGGATTTTTTGTAACTGTCACTTCTCACTTGACACAAATTAACTGCCTTAACTTGATCATTTAGGTCAACCTGTTTATTTAAAGCTGATCGCAGTGAATCTTGAAATATACTATAGTTAACATAGGTGCTGATATGCTTTTCGACCAAATTAATTGGTCGCATGACTTGAAATATTATTGGAAGATGGTCGCTATTTGTGATGGCAGACCAGGAGAAAATTACACAACCCGAGCTGGAAAAAGTTAGGTCTAACACCGAACGCGATTTGCCGGATACATAGGTTGGGTTCTCTAATTTACACAATTAAGATTATTTGACGAAACCCAATCTAACAACCTATTACCACAAGAGTCGGACCGATAACCCCATGATACGTGGTGAGAATTAAAATCACCAGCTATGATTAGATCCTTTCTGCAGGCTGCAAGCGCGGCATCAAGAGAACCTGTAGGAAAATAAACATTGACTACCGAAAATGGGGCGCATCCAGGAAGCGTTAAATCCAATGCTAGAATCTCACTTTCAGCAGAGAATGACTGGTGACTAATCTTAGCTCTATGACAAGTTTTTGTTGAGATGAAAAATGCTAATCCCCCTTTACGAGAAGGGCGATCTAGACGAAAACTGCGAAAATTCTTTAAACGAAAACTCTTTTCTGTGGATAACCAAGTTTCTTGCAAATTATTCAAATCAGGAGAAACTTCTTCACAGAGATATAACAGATCATCGGCTGCAGCAAAAAAAATATCACAGCATATCCACGAAGTGAATGATGATGAGTGGGCGAAGCACCGGGGGATCATTCGGGTAAACTACAGCTACAGACGAGAAAGAAAGAGAGCGCGCGTCGGGAACGAGAGAAAGAGAACGCGCGTCGGGAACGAACGCCCTTGTGCACCGCAGCGCCCCTAGCTACGGACGAGAAAGAAAGAGAGCGCGCGTCGGGAACGAGAGAAAGAGAACGCGCGTCGGGAACGAACGCCCTTGTGCACCGCAGCGCCCCTAGCTACGGACGAGAAAGAAAGAGAGCGCGCGTCGGGAACGAGAGAAAGAGAACGCGCGTCGCGGAACGAACGCCCTTGTGCACCGCAGCGCCCCTAGCTACGGACGAGAAAGAAAGAGAGCGCGCGTCGGGAACGAGAGAAAGAGAACGCGCGTCGAGAACGAACGCCCTTGTGCACCGCAGCGCCCCTAGCTACGGACGAGAAAGAAAGAGAGCGCGCGTCGAGAACGAGAGAAAGAGAACGCGCGTCGGGAACGAACGCCCTTGTGCACCGCAGCGCCCCTAGCTACGGACGAGAAAGAAAGAGAGCGCGCGTCGGGAACGAGAGAAAGAGAACGCGCGTCGGGAACGAACGCCCTTGTGCACCGCAGCGCCCCTAGCTACGGACGAGAAAGAAAGAGAGCGCGCGTCGGGAACGAGAGAAAGAGAACGCGCGTCGGGAACGAACGCCCTTGTGCACCGCAGCGCCCCTAGCTACGGACGAGAAAGAAAGAGAGCGCGCGTCGGGAACGAGAGAAAGAGAACGCGCGTCGGGAACGAACGCCCTTGTGCACCGCAGCGCCCCTAGCTACGGACGAGAAAGAAAGAGAGCGCGCGTCGGGAACGAGAGAAAGAGAACGCGCGTCGGGAACGAACGCCCTTGTGCACCGCAGCGCCCCTAGCTACGGACGAGAAAGAAAGAGAGCGCGCGTCGGGAACGAGAGAAAGAGAACGCGCGTCGGGAACGAACGCCCTTGTGCACCGCAGCGCCCCTAGCTACGGACGAGAAAGAAAGAGAGCGCGCGTCGGGAACGAGAGAAAGAGAACGCGCATCGGGAACGAACGCCCTTGTGCACCGCAGCGCACCTAGCTACGGACGAGAAAGAGAGCGCGCGTCGGTAACGAGAGAAAGAACGCGCGTCGGAAACGAACGCCCTTGTGCACCGCAGCGCCCCTAGCTACGGACGAGAAAGAAAGAGAGCGCGCGTCGGGAACGAGAGAAAGAGAACGCGCGTCGGGAACGAACGCCCTTGTGCACCGCAGCGCCCCTAGCTACGGACGAGAAAGAAAGAGAGCGCGCGTCGGGGAACGAACGCCCTTGTGCACCGCAGCGCCCCTAGCTACGGACGAGAAAGAAAGAGAGCGCGCGTCGGGAACGAACGCCCTTGTGCACCGCAGCGCCCCTAGCTACGGACGAGAAAGAAAGAGAGCGCGCGTCGGGAACGAACGCCCTTGTGCACCGCAGCGCCCCTAGCTACGGACGAGAAAGAAAGAGAGCGCGCGTCGGGAACGAGAGAAAGAGAACGCGCGTCGGGAACGAACGCCTTGTGCACCGCAGCGCCCCTAGCTACAGACGAGAAAGAAAGAGAGCGCGCGTCGGGAACGAACGCCCTTGTGCACCGCAGCGCCCCTAGCTACGGACGAGAACAAGAAAGAGACAGCGCGCATCGGGAAACGAGAGAAGAGAACGCGCGTCGGGGAAGCGAACGCCCTTGTGCACCGCAGCGGCCCCTACCTACAGGACGAGAAAGAAAGGAGCGCGCGTCGGGAACGAACGCCCTGTGCACCGCAGCGCCCCTAGCTCTGGACGAGAAAGAAAGAGAGCGCGCGTCGGGAACGAACGCCCTTGTGCACCGCAGCGCCCCCTAGCTACGGACGAGAAAGAAAGAGAGCGCGCGTCGGGAACGAGAGAAAGAGAACGCGCGTCGGGAACGAACGCCCTTGTGCACCGCAGCGCCCCTAGCTACGGACGAGAAAGAAAGAGAGCGCGCGTCGGGAACGAACGCCCTTGTGCACCGCAGCGCCCCTAGCTAGGAACAGACCAAGAAAGAGAAGAGAGCGCGCGTCGGGAACGAACGCCCTTGTGCACCGCAGCGCCCCTAGCTACGGACGAGAAAGAAAGAGAGCGCGCGTCGGGAACGAACGCCCTTGTGCACCGCAGCGCCCCTAGCTACGGACGAGAAAGAAAGAGAGCGCGCGTCGGGAACGAACGCCCTTGTGCACCGCAGCGCCCCTAGCTACGGACGAGAAAGAAAGAGAGCGCGCGTCGGGAACGAGAGAAAAGAACGCGCGTCGGGAACGAACGCCCTTGTGCACCGCAGCGCCCCTAGCTACAGACGACAAAGAAAGAGAGCGCGCATCGGGAACGAACGCCCTTGTGCACCGCAGCGCCCCTAGCTACAGACGAGAAAGAATAGAGCGCGCGTCGGGAACGAACGCCCTTGTGCACCGCAGCGCCCCTAGGTACGGACGAGAAAGAAAGAGAGCGCGCGTCGGGAACGAACGCCCCTTGTGCACCGCAGCGCCCTAGCTACGGACGAGAAAGAAAGAGAGCGCGCGGTCGGGAACGAACGCCCTTGTGCACCGCAGCGCCCCGGACGAGAAAGAAAGAGAGCGCGCGTCGGGAACGAGAGAAAGAGAACGCGCGTCGGGAACGAACGCCCTTGTGCACCGCAGCGCCCCGGACGAGAAAGAAAGAGAGCGCGCGTCGGGAACGAGAGAAAGAGAACGCGCGTCGGGAACGAACGCCCTTGTGCACCGCAGCGCCCCTAGCTACGGACGAGAAGAAAGAGAGCGCGCGTCGGGAACGAGAGAAAGAGAACGCGCGTCGGGAACGAACGCCCTTGTGCACCGCAGCGCCCCTAGCTACGGACGAGAAAGAAAGAGAGCGCGCGTCGGGAACGAGAGAAAGAGAACGCGCGTCGGGAACGAACGCCCTTGTGCACCGCAGCGCCCCTAGCTACGGACGAGAAAGAAAGAGAGCGCGCGTCGGGAACGAGAGAAAGAGAACGCGCGTCGGGAACGAACGCCCTTGTGCACCGCAGCGCCCCTAGCTACGGACGAGAAGAAGAGAGCGCGCGTCGGGAACGAGAGAAAGAGAACGCGCGTCGGGAACGAACGCCCTTGTGCACCGCAGCGCCCCTAGCTACGGACGAGAAAGAAAGAGAGCGCGCGTCGGGAACGAACGCCCTTGTGCACCGCAGCGCCCCTAGCTACAGACGAGAAAGAAAGAGAGCGCGCGTCGGGAACGAACGCCCTTGTGCACCGCAGCGCCCCTAGCTACAGACGAGAAAGAAAGAGAGCGCGCGTCGGGAACGAACGCCCTTGTGCACCGCAGCGCCCCTAGCTACGGACGAGAAAGAAAGAGAGCGCGCGTCGGGAACGAACGCCCTTGTGCACCGCAGCGCCCCTAGCTACGGACGAGAAAGAAAGAGAGCGCGCGTCGGGAACGAGAGAAAGAGAACGCGCGTCGGGAACGAACGCCTTGTGCACCGCAGCGCCCCTAGCTACAGACGAGAAAGAAAGAGAGCGCGCGTCGGGAACGAACGCCCTTGTGCACCGCAGCGCCCCTAGCTACAGACGAGAAAGAAAGAGAGCGCGCGTCGGGAACGAACGCCCTTGTGCACCGCAGCGCCCCTAGCTACGGACGAGAAAGAAAGAGAGCGCGCGTCGGGAACGAACGCCCTTGTGCACCGCAGCGCCCCTAGCTACGGACGAGAAAGAAAGAGAGCGCGCGTCGGGAACGAACGCCCTTGTGCACCGCAGCGCCCCTAGCTACGGACGAGAAAGAAAGAGAGCGCGCGTCGGGAACGAGAGAAAGAGAACGCGCGTCGGGAACGAACGCCCTTGTGCACCGCAGCGCCCCTAGCTACAGACGACAAAGAAAGAGAGCGCGCATCGGGAACGAACGCCCTTGTGCACCGCAGCGCCCCTAGCTACAGACGAGAAAGAAAGAGAGCGCGCGTCGGGAACGAACGCCCTTGTGCACCGCAGCGCCCCTAGCTACGGACGAGAAAGAAAGAGAGCGCGCGTCGGGAACGAACGCCCTTGTGCACCGCAGCGCCCCTAGCTACAGACGAGAAAGAAAGAGAGCGCGTGTCGGGAACGAGAGAAAGAGAACGCGCGTCGGGAACGAACGCCCTTGTGCACCGCAGCGCCCCTAGCTACGGACGAGAAAGAAAGAGAGCGCGCGTCGGGAACGAGAGAAAGAGAACGCGCGTCGGGAACGAACGCCCTTGTGCACCGCAGCGCCCCTAGCTACGGACGAGAAAGAAAGAGAGCGCGCGTCGGGAACGAGAGAAAGAGAACGCGCGTCGGGAACGAACGCCCTTGTGCACCGCAGCGCCCCTAGCTACGGACGAGAAAGAAAGAGAGCGCGCGTCGGTAACGAGAGAAAGAGAACGCGCATCGGGAACGAACGCCCTCGTGCACCGCAGCGCCCCTAGCTACGGACGAGAAAGAGAGCGCGCGTCGGTAACGAGAGAAAGAGAACGCGCGTCGGGAACGAACGCCCTCGTGCACCGCAGCGCCCCTAGCTACGGACGAGAAAGAAAGAGAGCGCGTGTCGGGAACGAGAGAAAGAGAACGCGCGTCGGGAACGAACGCCCTTGTGCACCGCAGCGCCCCTAGCTACGGACGAGAAAGAAAGAGAGCGCGCGTCGGGAACGAGAGAAAGAGAACGCGCGTCGGGAACGAACGCCCTTGTGCACCGCAGCGCCCCTAGCTACGGACGAGAAAGAAAGAGAGCGCGCGTCGGGAACGAGAGAAAGAGAACGCGCGTCGGGAACGAACGCCCTTGTGCACCGCAGCGCCCCTAGCTACGGACGAGAAAGAAAGAGAGCGCGCGTCGGGAACGAGAGAAAGAGAACGCGCGTCGGGAACGAACGCCCTTGTGCACCGCAGCGCCCCTAGCTACGGACGAGAAAGAAAGAGAGCGCGCGTCGGGAACGAGAGAAAGAGAACGCGCGTCGGGAACGAACGCCCTTGTGCACCGCAGCGCCCCTAGCTACGGACGAGAAAGAAAGAGAGCGCGCGTCGGGAACGAGAGAAAGAGAACGCGCGTCGGGAACGAACGCCCTTGTGCACCGCAGCGCCCCTAGCTACGGACGAGAAAGAAAGAGAGCGCGCGTCGGGAACGAGAGAAAGAGAACGCGCGTCGGGAACGAACGCCCTTGTGCACCGCAGCGCCCCTAGCTACGGACGAGAAAGAAAGAGAGCGCGCGTCGGGAACGAACGCCCTTGTGCACCGCAGCGCCCTAGCTACGGACGAGAAAGAAAGAGAGCGCGCGTCGGGAACACCCCTGTGCACCGCAGCGCCCCTAGCTACGGACGAGAAGAGAGCGCGCGTCGGGAACGAACGCCCTTGTGCACCGCAGCGCCCTAGCTACGGACGAGAAGAAAGAGAGCGCGCGTCGGGAACGAACGCCCTTGTGCACCGCAGCGCCCCTAGCTACGGACGAGAAAGAGAGCGCGCGTCGGGAACGAACGCCCTTGTGCACCGCAGCGCCCCTAGCTACGGACGAGAAAGAAAGAGAGCGCGCGTCGGGAACGAGAGAAAGAGAACGCGCGTCGGGAACGAACGCCCTTGTGCACCGCAGCGCCCCTAGCTACGGACGAGAAAGAAAGAGAGCGCGCGTCGGTAACGAGAGAAAGAGAACGCGCGTCGGGAACGAACGCCCTTGTGCACCGCAGCGCCCCTAGCTACGGACGAGAAAGAAAGAGAGCGCGCGTCGGGAACGAGAGAAAGAGAACGCGCGTCGGGAACGAACGCCCTTGTGCACCGCAGCGCCCCTAGCTACGGACGAGAAAGAAAGAGAGCGCGCGTCGGGAACGAACGCCCTTGTGCACCGCAGCGCACCTAGCTACGGACGAGAAAGAAAGAGAGCGCGCGTCGGGAACGAACGCCCTTGTGCACCGCAGCGCCCCTAGCTACGGACGAGAAAGAAAGAGAGCGCGCGTCGGGAACGAGAGAAAGAGAACGCGCGTCGGGAACGAACGCCCTTGTGCACAGCAGCGCCCCTAGCTACGGACGAGAAAGAAAGAGAGCGCGTGTCGGGAACGAGATAAAGAGAACGCGCGTCGGGAACGAACGCCCTTGTGCACCGCAGCGCCCCTAGCTACGGACGAGAAAGAAAGAGAGCGCGCGTCGGGAACGAGAGAAAGAGAACGCGCGTCGGGAACGAACGCCCTTGTGCACCGCAGCGCCCCTAGCTACGGACGAGAAAGAAAGAGAGCGCGCGTCGGGAACGAGAGAAAGAGAACGCGCGTCGGGAACGAACGCCCTTGTGCACCGCAGCGCCCCTAGCTACGGACGAGAAAGAAAGAGAGCGCGCGTCGGGAACGAGAGAAAGAGAACGCGCGTCGGGAACGAACGCCCTTGTGCACCGCAGCGCCCCTAGCTACGGACGAGAAAGAAAGAGAGCGCGCGTCAGGAACGAGAGAAAGAGAACGCGCGTCGGGAACGAACGCCCTTGTGCACCGCAGCGCCCCTAGCTACGGACGAGAAAGAAAGAGAGCGGGCGTCGGGAACGAGAGAAAGAGAACGCGCGTCGGGAACGAACGCCCTTGTGCACCGCAAGCGCCCCTAGCTACGGACGAGAAAGAAAGAGAGCGCGCGTCGGGAACGAGAGAAAGAGAACGCGCGTCGGGAACGAACGCCCTTGTGCACCGCAGCGCCCCTAGCTACGGACGAGAAAGAAAGAGAGCGCGCGTCGGGAACGAGAGAAAGAGAACGCGCGTCGGGAACGAACGCCCTCGTGCACCGCAGCGCCCCTAGCTACGGACGAGAAAGAAAGAGAGCGCGTGTCGGGAACAAGAGAAAGAGAACGCGCGTCGGGAACGAACGCCCTTGTGCACCGCAGCGCCCCTAGCTACGGACGAGAAAGAAAGAGAGCGCGCGTCGGGAACGAGAGAAAGAGAACGCGCGTCGGGAACGAACGCCCTTGTGCACCGCAGCGCCCCTAGCTACGGACGAGAAAGAAAGAGAGCGTGCGTCGGTAACGAGAGAAAGAGAACGCGCTTCGGGAACGAACGCCCTTGTGCACCGCAGCGCCCCTAGCTACGGACGAGAAAGAAAGAGAGCGTGCGTCGGTAACGAGAGAAAGAGAACGCGCGTCGGGAACGAACGCCCTTGTGCACCGCAGCGCCCCTAGCTACGGACGAGAAAGAAAGAGAGCGCGCGTCGGGAACGAGAGAAAGAGAACGCGTGTCGGGAACGAACGCCCTTGTGCACCGCAGCGCCCCTAGCTACGTACGAGAAAGAAAGAGAGCGCGCGTCGGGAACGAGAGAAAGAGAACGCGCGTCGGGAACGAACGCCCTTGTGCACCGCAGCGCACCTAGCTACGGACGAGAAAGAGAGCGTGCATCGGGAACGAAAGAGAACGCGCGTCGGGAACGAACGCCCTTGTGCAGCGCAGCGCACCTAGCTACGGACGAGAAAGAAAGAGAGCGCGCGTCGGGAACGAGAGAAAGAGAACGCGCGTCGGGAACGAACGCCCTTGTGCACCGCAGCGCCCCTAGCTACGTACGAGAAAGAAAGAGAGCGCGCGTCGGGAACGAGAGAAAGAGAACGCGCGTCGGGAACGAACGCCCTTGTGCACCGCAGCGCCCCTAGCTACGGACGAGAAAGAAAGAGAGCGCGCGTCGGGAACGAAAGAGAACGCGCGTCGGGAACGAACGCCCTTGTGCACCGCAGCGCACCTAGCTACGGACGAGAAAGAAAGAGAGCGCGCGTCGGGAACGAGAGAAAGAGAACGCGCGTCGGGAACGAACGCCCTTGTGCACCGCAGCGCCCCTAGCTACGTACGAGAAAGAAAGAGAGCGCGCGTCGGGAACGAGAGAAAGAGAACGCGTGTCGGGAACGAACGCCCTTGTGCACCACAGCGCACCTAGCTACAGACGAGAAAGAAAGAGCGTGCGTGGGGAACGAGAGAAAGAGAACGCGTGTCGGGAACGAACGCCCTTGTGCACCGCAGCGCCCCTAGCTACGGACGAGAAAGAAAGAGCGTGCGTGGGGAACGAGAGAAAGAGAACGCGTGTCGGGAACGAACGCCCTTGTGCACCACAGCGCACCTAGCTACGGACGAGAAAGAAAGTGCATGCGTGGGGAACGAGAGAAAGAGAACGCGTGTCGGGAACGAACGCCCTTGTGCACCGCAGCGCACCTAGCTACGGACGAGAGAGAAAAACGCCGAAAGCTGGCTTCCGGAACCGGAAGCAGAACCGGAAGTGGAAACGGAAGCGGAACCAAAAGTGGAAACGTAAGCGGAAGTAGGCTTCCGGTTATACTATACATATACATATATATGTATGTATGCGTATACATACTCCATGCCAACGAGAGCTATGGACTTCTAGTGAACACTTCATAAAACTACATGCGGCGTCTCTTTCACGTACGGACGCACAACGCCATCTATTGAGCAATTCGTAAACTAGAGGTGGCTACATACTACTACTACTACTACTACTACTACTACAGAGGAGGGAACGACCCACACCCTAAGGAGCTTCGCCCCTAAAATGTAACAACAGTTCCACTGCAGCACTTTAAAGCTTCCTATGTTGACGATATTCCGGCAGTATTTGCTGCCGTCTGTAGAATGTTATCCTTTAGGAAATCATCCTTTGTTAAGCTGTCATTTTGACCATTTTTAGCATTTAGTTTTTGGAGGGAGCCGATGTGAGCACATCCGCACTGCTCGGCGCCTTCTTCTTCTACAGCGTATACGGTGCCTGTACTAAAAGCGGGGCTAGAAATTATTTCATGCAGCTTAAGCTTTCCACTTGTGAATTAAATTAGTGCTCTTCGCTCTTTGTTCTTTATTTGCCAAACACTTTGAGGCAGCTGCTTGACACGTTTCTGACTCAGTAACGTTCCTCGGTGCGCTCACAATCTGAATGTTCATCTTCTGCCTAATTGCTCGCGCTAGCTTGTGGTTTCCCAGTCCAAATTACTAGCTAGGAAAGCGGAAAATGCTGGCCTAGTTCACATCGCTTCTAGTGAAGGCGTCTGCAAGATTGCGTCCTCAAAACATTACTGCGGGCAACGGCGCGCTGATGTCCGATGCGATTAAATATGGCAGCTATTCGCCCCGGGATCTTTGAGTGGCGCGCTCTCGAGTGTGACGTCACTGGGGGGACTCGCGGCGCGCTCGCTACGTGGAGGCAGCTTGAAGCTGTCGGCCGTCCTGCTCTGCTCGAGTTTTTTTAGAAGCGAGTCTGCAGGTTTTCTGACCAGTATGTATGGAATGTTGCAGGACACTATTCCCTGCGAAATTTAGCCGAGTAGTCATCACCACGTGCAGTGTGGATTGCTCCTGGCGTCGTCTGCTAGTCAGTGTGTATGCGGCGTTGGCTTCTCGCCATTGCTGTTCCGTTTTCATGGCGCTCTCACAACTATTTGTCGGCCCTTTCTTGACAATGAACTGCGAGATTTGGCCTTCACCTACGATGCCTGCGCTTTAATAGCGTGTTTGTCTCTTCAGCGCGTGCTGCGTGTTCGGTCACCTACTCCGTTTGCTACAGACATTCGGATTTTGTTGCTGCCCAACGCTAAGCATATCATGAAAGAAGTCTGATGTCATTCTCAAGAAACTAGGTGGTCACTGCGGTACCATTAACCTTTAGCCTTTTCCTTCACTTAGTGCCACATCCAGACCCATTCCATTGGTTTTTGAGCGTTAATCTTTTTTCGCTGAGTCATTCTAATTTTTGCTGAGTCATGCTCGTCACTATGACTTCTACCACCATCCTTTAGAGTTTCCTTCACTTAGTGCCCACGTCCGAACCCATTCGAGTGGTTTTTGAGTGTTCATCTTTTTTCGCTGAGTCATTGTCATGACCTACATGACACGCATGTCATCACATTCATGTCATGACATATCATTTATGTTCGTAATATACACTTGTCATAGTATGCCAATTTTGGTACATACCAAGTTAACGAAACGACCATGAGAGCACAAAGACGTTGGCGGTTAGATAGATAGATAGATAGATAGATAGATAGATAGATACTGTCAAAGTAGCAAATGTTCGCCAAGAAGTGCTTCACATTTAAAACAAATTCTAGGATTTTACGCACCAAACACACCACATGATTATCAGGCACGTAGTGTATGACTCGGGATTAGTTTTGACCACCTGGGGTTCTTTAGCGAGCATCTAAGTACACACGAGCGTGTTTGCAATTCGCCCTCATTTAAACGCGGCTGCCATGGAAGAGGTCGGGTCAGCGACGTCGACCTAAGCAGCGCAACGCCAGGTCCACTGGGCGATCACATCGGGCCGTTATATGACAGATACATTTTACATACAAGGTTAGTTGTCCTCATAGTGCTGGCAAAAATAATAAAACTAACACTAGAAAAAAATACAGGTGGTAATTGGAGAGCGCCGTGCTACGCGAGTACGCAGTCAGAGTGCGAGTAAACGCGTGGAAATGAAGCTATTCAAGCCGGAACGTAGCAGACGACAAAGGAGAGTACCCCCTCTGACGTCACGAGAGCGCCGTTCGCAGCGCCGCCATCGGTAGCGCAGGAGGCCAGTACAGTAATGCGCCTCTAGCACTGTAACGTGAGAAGCTTAAAGGGCAACTCCGGCATTTTTTAAACCATGTTAGGCTATTCTCATTTTCAAATGGTATTGACAGTCCTACCACCGGCAGGGTGGTTCAATTTGCTTAGAAACCCATTGATAATTTTAAATAAGCAAAAAACGAGCTACCGAAACGGGTAGCTGCTTCGTGCGACGTCACGATGAGTGGATGATCATACATTACCGCGATGCCAACATGCAGTACAGGTGCAGTGCCAACGCCCCCTGTTAAAACGATTGAGACCGGTGACTGCTTCGAACATGAACGGTTTATTTGAGAAGGTGAAGTAGCGCGCGCTCCCTCCAAGGAGCCGTTCTCTTGCTCTTCGTCTTCGAGTATCTTGATGATGATATTTTACAAGCTCCCGCCCGCGCAACTGGCACCGAGATAGGCTTTGGTGGGCTATTTGAAGCACTCTTCAAGAGGATAGATGTTGTTCGTAGATCTTCTGAGAAACTCTTTGTGGCCTGTCCGAAGTAAGCAAGCTCTTGTTGCTCCGTCGCGTCCAGGGTAACTTTTTTTCAATTCGGCCCATTTTCCAAAATGTTCTTGGACCCCGGTCTTCAATTAAAACCACATCGCCTTGGGACAATGGCTTCGCTTGTCGGGTCTTGGCTTTGACAGTAGCTCCTATTTCCTTGCGATATTCGTGATGCCATCTCTTCCACCAAGCTTTCACTAGTTTGCATCTACTTCGCCATGCTTCTTCAACATTACTGTTGTATGGTCTTGTTTGCCCGTCTTGAAGCTGTTGGTGACCGCCTATGATGTCTGCAGGAGTTAGGGGCATGGGCTCATTAGGTTCACCATACACGTAAGTTAACGATCGATTGTTGAGCGCTCCTTCAACTTCTGCTACAATTGTGCGTAGCTCCTCCACTGAAGTTGTTTTTCTTGAGATTATTTTTCGCATTGATGTCTTTAGGCTTCGTATGAGGCGTTCGTAGAATTTTCCCCACCACGGGGTGCACTCGGCTATTGTTTTCCATTGTATTTGGCGTATACTGCAGTAATCCTTCACCCGTTCGTGCCAACAGCTTCAAGCATTCCGTTGATTTCCTTTTCGGCCTTTGTAAAGGTTCTGGCGTTGTCCGAGTAGATTATGACAGGTACACCACGTCGTGCGGTGAATCGCCGGAAAGCTTGTAAAAAAACTGAATGTCGACATGTCGTTGGTCATCTCCAAGTGTACTCCTCTCGTTATCGCGCAGGTGAAAATTACTACGCATTGTTTTACAATCTCGTGTTTGTTTTTCGCATGAAGTGTTCTGGCGAAGTGAACTCCTGTGACTTGAAATGGCCCCGATCCGCCGGGAGGGGAGGCGTAGTTTGAGTGGCTGGTCTTATGTTATGCCTCTTACAGACTATGCATTTGTTTAAAACTATTTTTACAGCTTGGCGACCTTGCAATATCCAGAACTTAGCCCGTAGTTGCGCTAGCGTGGCTTGAAGACCGCCGTGCAATATTATTTTATGAACGTGACGTATCAGTAGTTCCGTGAAATACTCGTCCTTTGGAAGTACGATGACTGTATCGTATCGCGTCTTGCACGTGTGCTACGAACGATAAGCTGAGGGGGCGTTGCCCAACTTTTCTGTATATCGTAGCATGATTATCTGAGAGGGCGTTGCCCAACTTCTCTGTATATCGTAGCATGATTATCTAAGGGGCGTTGCCCCATTTCGATGTATAAAAGAACGGCTGAATAAATCCTGGGCACTCGTGACCTGGCCACCCGGAACATGGGGTCATGCTGATACAATGACGTTCCAGCTTGATTCATGGCTGTAGTGCAATCGTCCTTTCTGTCTTAGTCCTTTTTCGTCACAGTAGACTTTTTCTTCTTTCGGGGGTTTTACCTGCCAAAACCAGTTCTGATTATGAGGCACGCCGTAGTGGAGGGCTCCGGATTAATTTTGACCACCTGGGGTTCTTTAACGTGCACTACAACGCAAGCACACGGGCTTTTTTGCATTTCGCCTCCATTGAAATGCGGCCGCCGCGGCCGGGATTTGATCCCGCTACCTCGAGCTCAGCAGCGCAACGCCTTAGCTGACTGAGCCACCCCGGCGGGTGCAGTAGACTTCTTGTACATTTATTTTAAAGGTTATAGGTGCTTGAATTATCATCGCCACTTGTCTTCGTGAGTAGCACTTGTGTTTGTCGTATCCAATATGTCTCTGCAGTTATAATCTCTTTTCCTGTTCACGGCCCCTCGTGATGTTCTTTTCTTGCGTTGTCTATGAATCTGAATATCCATGCTGTTACTCTTAGAAGTCGCCCGTATGATGAATAATTTTTGATTTCCAAGATTGGTTCATTCTCTGTTGATTCTGTGCAGCTTTGACATTGCGCTTCATGTTGATCGTCCATCTGTACATTCATGCGAATCACGCTTGTTCTTTTTCGGCTCCACGGAGATAACCCATTCGGGTCCATGCCACCACCTTTTCGAGTTCATTAACGTCTTTGCGCTGATACCCCGTGTGAGTAAATCTGTCGGATTATCTTCACCTTCAATGAATGACCAGCTCGTTTGCAGTGTTTTCTCTCTTATTTCAGCAACTCTGTTGGTAACAAATGGATCCGTTTTGCATGTTCCTTTGATCCAATGAAGTACAACCATTGAGTCAGTCCAGCAGGCAGCTTCTTGAATTCTTTCGGTGAAGTGACTTTTGATGCAGTCGCTTAGTCTTGATGCTATAATCGCTGCCATTAGCTCAAGTCTTGCTAAACTTAGCTCTTTGATTGGAGCCACACGGCTTTTCGCTGTCAGTAGCCTTGACTCTTTTGTTCCATCGTTGTACCAAGTATGCTGCCGCTTCGTATGCTGTTGGACTCGCGTCTGCAAACACATGCAGCTTGTATGCTTGTACTACTTGATCCTTGCTTGCGTAGCATCCCAGAATTTCTAGAACTCGCAGCTCCTCCGCTTCCGACATCACGTCCCTCCACTGGTCGCATTCTTCTTTAGGGAGTGGATCATCCCACGTGACGTCCGTTTTCCACAGTCTTTGAAAGCCTACTTTTGCACGTATCGTAAAAGGTGACAGCAAACCAAGCGGATCAAATATCCTTGCTGCTGCTTGCAACACTGTCCTTTTGGTTAAGCACGTTGTTGCTGGTAAGGACACCCATTTGTCCACAGGGAAGGATATCACGTCTTCTGAGTGCTTCCATATCATGCCAAGAAGCATTGTGTATCCGTTCGATCGAATCTCCATGTGAGCGTCGTCATTTTCGTTTTCATCTATTATTTTGTTTAATCTCTCTTCATTCGATGTCCATTTTCTCAAGTTCATCGCCGCCTCTTTGAACACTTGTTTTGCCTCTTTCTACAGCTTGACAGCTCCATCAAACGTTGCTGCTCCTTTGATTACATCATCCACGTAAATCGCTTCCTGTAGTTTTTGTGTTGCATCTGGAAATCGCTCAGCCACTTCTTTCAAATGTGCTTGATTGTAGCTGCCACAAGAAACGTGCTCGGTGTTGTACCAAAAGTAACTGTCGTCATGCGCCAGGTTTGTACTTCATTTAAGAGCTTTCCGTCAGCGTCATGCTTTCACCACAGAAACCTCATGGCACCTGTGTCCTCTTCATGGATTTAAATTTGTAGGAATGCCTTCTCAACGTCTCTTACTAGGGCCACCTTTTCATTTCGAAAGTTGATTAGCAGCGACAGCATGCATTCGTTTAAATTAGGTCCTGCCTCCAGATTGTCGTTTAATGACATGCCTTGCTGCGTGTGTGAAGAGGCCTCGAATACTACACGAATTTTAGTCGGCGCTCGGTCCTCTAGAATAACCGCATGATGTGGCATGTAGTAACACAACGTTGTCAGTGGTTCTTCGGATTCCTGAACCTTTTCCGCGACTCCCAAGGTCATATATTCTGAGATAGCTTGATTCTAGCGACGCACCATGTCTTCGTTTTTCTTTAACATTTTCGACAGTTGGAGGAGTCTTTTCATTGCATTGTCCTCGTTGATTTCCAAGTTGACGTTTAGTTTCCAATGCAAGCTGACTTGATAACGACCGTTTAGTTATACTATCTTATTCTCAAATTCTTCTACAATTTCAGCTTTTGTAGTAGTGCAACTATGTTGTTTGATTCCCATTGATTTCAAACTCCAAAACCTCTGTAGCTCTTGCTGTAGTTTTGTTTCCGCAGCTTCAACCTTCAGAACTATGACTGCTTGATTTTTGGCTTGAGTTAATTGGGTTTTAGTTTGCTCCGATGGGCCTTGCAGTACCCAACCCAGTATTGTCTCGACAGCCATCAATCTGCTTTCGGTTTTTTGTGTTCTGCCAGTGACGAACTCCCAGTAATAATCTGAGCCGATGAGCAGCCCTATAGCATCTGTTGCAGTCGTCTCGGTTCTGTCATCCGCCACTTTTATAGCCTTAGTTGATTCATTTTCTCGTTGAGTTTCTGATTTGGAGCAAGTAGACAACTGTGGAATATGACGTCGACTTGTAGAGCTTCGATCACCGTGGCTGACTTGTTTTCTCGCGTCGCTATAGTTACTTGCACCATGTTCATTTGTTTGAATTTTTCGTCTCCTCCGAACGAACCAATTGTCAGCCTTTCCTTTCGTATTATCTTCGCACCTATTTCTTTTGCTAATCCAGCTTCAATAAATGTCTGCTGGCTTCCGCTGTCCACTAACAATCGGCAATGTCGGCCACCTTTTTCGCCATCTATCCAAGCTACAGCTGTCTGCAAAAGCACAAAGTTTTGCTTTAGATTCTCAGTTGTATGTAGAGTAGACGTCTTTGCTTCCGCTTGCTTTGTTGTGACCTGATCTGCCTTTTCTTGCCTCACCGTTCTACACACTGATGTAGCATGTCGTTCTTTGCATTGCTTGCATATCACTCTTGCTCTACAAATACGTGCGGTGTGTTTTGGCCGGGTGCATCTGAAACATGCTCTATTCTCGGTTAGAATGGCCTTTTTTTCTGTCATTGGAATGTTCCTACGACAGTCCTCAGTTGCGTGGTGGTTATGCTTGCAGAACAGGCAGCTTCTGTTTTCTGAGCTATAAAAGCTGGAAGTTGTTCTAAGCTCTCTGCTGTTATCCCTTGTCTTCTCAGTTATCCTCTCCTGTTCACGCTGTGTTTCTTCCCGAAACGATATTTGCTCTCGCAGAAATGACATAAGCCTGTTCAGCTTTTCCTCGCATTCTTTTCCAGTTGTGCTGATTTGTGGGCTAGCTTCCATGTTTGAGCTGTTTCTCATTGCTTCTTTTGACTTGAACTGCAGGGATAACTCCGGTGGAATTGCTCTTTTTAACGCTGTCAATAACATCGGCGCGAAACTTTCGGTCTCCACCTTCAATGATTTGAGGGCCAATGTGTTGACCTGCACTCTGTTCACTACCTTGCGTAGTTCATCAGTTTCTTTCGCCGATCTCACTTTCTTTAGGCTCAATAGCTCGTTCATGTGCAGCTCCACTGATTGTTCACGATTTCCGAACGTTGTTTGTAGAATTTTTATCGCTTCATCATAATTTTCTTCTGCAGAGTACTGAAGCCCTTCTATCGCAGACGCTGCCTTAATAAATAATTGAACTTTTGTCCCGGGCCTATGTTAGGTCTGAGGTGAACTGCTGACTCGTATTGAGCCCAGAAGTGGTTCCACTCCAAAGATCTTCCGCCAAACTTTGTCATTTCTAGCTTAGGTAGTTTAACTAGTTCCTTTGCGTCTTGTCCTGTGCTTGATGCTGCCTGCCTTGTTCCGTTATTCAAATCCAACTGTGCAGGCTCTCTAATTGTGAACTCTATGGTAGACAAGATCTTCGTTATGTTCATGTCATGCTCTATTATTCTCTCGAATTCAGCTTCGTCAGTATCTTAAGTGAAAAATGTCTCCATTTGTTCGCTGGCGCTCTTGAGGCTTTCGCTTATTGCCTTAATCTGCGCATGCGTTGAGAGCAACTCCTCTGTGTTAGCTTCTTCATTAATTTCCTGTTCGGCTGAGTTGATGAGCTGCGTTATCTCGGAGCGAAGTGCTTTTCTCTTCTTCGCTACTACTTCTTTGCTTATTGCTGGGCGGGTAACAATGACATCTTACTTTTCAGTCAGCCGTTCCGATACTTATGGTTTTCACTTCGGTCTCGTCGCTCGATCCAGGTCGATTCGCTGCTCCACCGCCGTTTTCTTCGCTGCTGCTTCTTTGATGGTTCACCCTCTTATAGGCGGGGAGGTAGGTGGTCATTGTTAAAACGATCGAGACCGGTGACTGCTTCGAACGTGAAGTAGCGCTCGCTCGCGCCAAGGCGCCGTTCTCTTGCTCTTCGAGTATCTTGATGATGATATTTTATACCCCCCCCCCCAGAAAAAAAAAACGAAAAAAAAAAGCGAAGCTGGGAACGACACGGGGAGCTTTTCCAGCCTTTCGGAACTAGACAGCGACGATGAGCGCCGGAGGATGGCCATTTGCTTTTGACCCGCCGCGCGAGACAGCTGATGAGCCCCAAGCCACTGTGCTATAGCGATACGAAGAGAAGCACCGCGCTCATCACGTCTGTCAAAAATTGTCGGCCGTCGTCTCGTAGAAAAAGGAGCCAGCTTCGTCGTTTTGGCGTTTTCTGGGCGAAATGGCAGTGTAGGCTCTGACGTCACAAGCGCAAGGTGGCCAGTAAAAAGTCATACATTCGTGGGCATGAGTCGGGAACACGCACCCAATTTTAAAATTCATTTTCAGGAAATTTAAATGACTTGAAGTCCATATTGTTTGGCACAGATAATCAAAGTGCAAAAGAGAACGTATAATCAAAAGTGTATTAAGGTCAGTGGACATCGAAAAATCGCCCAAGTGGCCCTTTAAACCAAAATTACGACGACATGACTGAATTGAATTCAGGGGTTCTACGTACCAAAACCACGATTTGATTATGAGGCACGCCGTAGTGGCGACGCCGGAATATTTCTGACCACCAGGGGATGTGCCCCCATTGCACGGGACACTGGTGCATGGAGCCCCCATCGAAATGCGCGCGGCCGCGGACGGCATTTGATCCCGCGACCTCGTGCGCAACACCATAGCCGCCAAGCCACCGCGGCGGGTATGACAAAAAGATAACGCTTCTTAGTCGACAAAGTGTGAAATATGATGTTATAGCGCTATCCGAGACATGGCTAAAATATGGTGGATTCATGAACATTAGCGGCTATCAATTTCTGTCCTTTCGAAGGAAGTCAAGCTCCCGAGGTGGCGGCGTGGCGTTGTATATATCATTCCATTAACTAAGGCAATGAATTTTACGGTCATTCACATCAACCGAGAAGTGTGCCGAGCAGGCTGCGAAGTCGCTTTTGTGGGTGACGCGATACATTTTAGCGAAAGTGTAGCAACACCGGTTGGGCGTCGGTTCGCGGCGCGGGCTGTAGCTTTCTAGGCGGGCCCCAGGAAATAAGGATCAAGATGAAGTACTGAATGTAGCGACACACCAGTAAAGGGTAGAACTAGACCACGAGGAGTTAGGAAAAGACGCACAAAGCATAAGAATAGAGAAGATAAAGTTTGTTACATAAACATAAACGCTTTGAGCGAGGAACGGCAGTTGAAGTTGTCAAGTTCTTCGTGTATAACATAGTCCTGCGACATGGCGCACCAAAGGTCGTTATCACGGATCGAGGAGCAGCCTTCACAGCAGAGTTGATGCAGTGCTTGATGAAGATGACTCGCACCAATCACAGGAAAAGCACTGCCTAAAATCCCCAAAGAAGCGGCCTGACGGAACGTCGAAACCGAACCCTGGTTGACATGCTATCCATGTAGGTCGATCTCCAACATAAGAGATTGGACGTTATCTTGCCTTATGCTACTTTCGCCTATAATACGGCTCTACAGGAGACAACTCAGGTCACTCCATTTCAACAGGTATATGGCCGCACAGTCACAACCACACTGGATGCTATGTTACCAATAGATAATGAGAACAGCAACAACCGGCCCGACATGGACGACTTCCGGTTCCGTATACGCCAGCAACAACGTAGGGACGCAAGCTAGTACAACCTGTGCCGCAGAGTTCAGTACCAGTGTCGGTATGGACACCAGTGCGTCGTCGCGGCCTGTCTGAAAAACCCCTTCGCCGCTACTTTGGTCCTTACGAAGTTATTCGCCGAGTAGGTGGCGTGAATTACGAAGCATTGGATCTTGCATTTTCAGGCATGGAGTGGCGCCTGACACCGCCAAAAAGAAAAAAAAAACTCGCCGAGAGCTAGTGGGGCTATACTAGCTAGTCCAGGTGCAACCAAATTAGGAAGGCCCACTAAGCTTCAACAAAGTCACTCCCTCACCAGAACAGGAATTGACCTCCTTGGTGCAGTGTCCGGCCGCTACCTCCCTCATGACTCCTACAATTTACCCATGGCCCTCAGTCCCCAGCGGCTGCGGAGCACCTGACCAAGGCGGTGGTCAGACCTGCGACGCGGCAGAGGATGCTAAGAATATCTGGTTCAGGACAGGCCGCCACTGGAAACTGAACCTGACAACGTTCAACACTCGTACCCTATCGAGTGAGGCTAGTTTAGCAGGGCTATTTGAGGAATCATCAGGTATTGCCTGGGATGTTATCGGCCTTAGTGAGGTTAGAAGAATTGGTGAGGCTTATACAGTACTTACTAACGGCCACGTCCTCTGCTACAGAGGTCTTCTAGAAGGTTGAATTCGGGGTTGGATCTCTAGTTCATAAGGGCATAGTGGGCAACATTGATGAATTCTACAACATCAATGAGAGGGTAGCAGTCGTCGTAATAAGGCTTAATAGGAGGTATAGAATGAAGGTAGTACAAGCCTAGGCCCCAACCTCCAGTCACGATGATGAAGAAATAGAACAGTTTTATGAAGATGTTGAATTAGCAATGAGATAGGGCACGGCAGCAGTGCTGACATGCAGCATACTAATCCGTTTGTCTACATCATGCAGATCGTCGCCACTGTGCTGCTGATACCAATACACTACGATGCTCCGGATCAGCAAGCCTTAATCTACGCCATGCAACCGATGACCGGCCTCGCGTCTGACACATCGACTGCGCAGATGCGAATCGACACCAAGGAAAATTGGAATATGCCACCTACATCGTCGACAATCAGCGCGATGGACGGCCGTTACGTTGGATCACCGGCGGCGCTGTAGGAATCCATCCTGTGGAGCTTAAAAAGCGGACGCAACTTTCCACGGACCATAGGGCACGGCAGCAGTGCTGACATGCAGCATACTAATCCGTTTGTCTACATCATGCAGATCGTCGCCACTCTGCTGCTGATACCAATACACTACGATGCTCCGGATCAGCAAGCCTTAATCTACGCCATGCAACCGATGACCGGCCTCGCGTCTGACACATCGACTGCGCAGATGCGAATCGACACCAAGGAAAATTGGAATATGCCACCTACATCGTCGACAATCAGCGCGATGGACGGCCGTTACGTTGGATCACCGGCGGCGCTGTCGGAATCCATCCTGTGGAGCTTAAAAAGTGGACGCAACTTTCCACGGACCATAGGGCACGGCAGCAGTGCTGACATGCAGCATACTAATCCGTTTGTCTACATCATGCAGATCGTCGCCACTCTGCTGCTGATACCAATACACTACGATGCTCCGGATCAGCAAGCCTTAATCTACGCCATGCAACCGATGACCGGCCTCGCGTCTGACACATCGACTGCGCAGATGCGAATCGACACCAAGGAAAATTGGAATATGCCACCTACATCGTCGACAATCAGCGCGATGGACGGCCGTTACGTTGGATCACCGGCGGCGCTGTAGGAATGCATCCTGTGGAGCTTAAAAAGCGGACGCAACTTTCCACGGACCATAGGGCACGGCAGCAGTGCTGACATGCAGCATACTAATCCGTTTGTCTACATCGTGCAGATTGTCGCCACTCTGCTGCTGATACCAATACACTACGATGCTCCGGATCAGCAAGCCTTAATCTACGCCATGCAACCGATGACCGGCCTCGCGTCTGACACATCGACTGCGCAGATGCGAATCGACACCAAGGAAAATTGGAATATGCCACCTACATCGTCGACAATCAGCGCGATGGACGGCCGTTACGTTGGATCACCGGCGGCGCTGTAGGAATCCATCCTGTGGAGCTTAAAAAGCGGACGCAACTTTCCACGGACCATAGGGCACGGCAGCAGTGCTGACATGCAGCATACTAATCCGTTTGTCTACATCATGCAGATCGTCGCCACTCTGCTGCTGATACCAATACACTACGATGCTCCGGATCAGCAAGCCTTAATCTACGCCATGCAACCGATGACCGGCCTCGCGTCTGACACATCGACAGCGCAGATGCGAATCGACACCAAGGAAAATTGGAATATGCCACCTACATCGTCGACAATCAGCGCGATGGACGGCCGTTACGTTGGATCACCGGCGGCGCTGTAGGAATCCATCCTGTGGAGCTTAAAAAGCGGACGCAACTTTCCACGGACCATAGGGCACGGCAGCAGTGCTGACATGCAGCATACTAATCCGTTTGTCTACATCGTGCAGATCGTCGCCACTCTGCTGCTGATACCAATACACTACGATGCTCCGGATCAGCAAGCCTTAATCTACGCCATGCAACCGATGACCGGCCTCGCGTCTGACACATCGACTGCGCAGATGCGTATCGACACCAAGGAAAATTGGAATATGCCACCTACATCGTCGACAATCATCGCGATGGACGGCCGTTACGTTGGATCACCGGCGGCGCTGTAGGAATCCATCCTGTGGAGCTTAAAAAGCGGACGCAACTTTCCACGGACCATAGGGCGCGGCAGCAGTGCTGACATGCAGCATACTAATCCGTTGGTCTACATCGTGCAGATCGTCGCCACTCTGCTGCTGATACCAATACACTACGATGCTCCGGATCAGCAAGCCTTAATCTACGCCATGCAACCGATGACCGGCCTCGCGTCTGACACATCGACTGCGCAGATGCGAATCGACACCAAGGAAAATTGGAATATGCCACCTACATCGTCGACAATCAGCGCGATGGACGGCCGTTACGTTGGATCACCGGCGGCGCTGTAGGAATCCATCCTGTGGAGCTTAAAAAGCGGACGCAACTTTCCACGGACCATAGGGCACGGCAGCAGTGCTGACATGCAGCAAACTAATCCGTTTGTCTACATCGTGCAGATCGTCGCCACTCTGCTGCTGATACCAATACACTACGATGCTCCGGATCAGCAAGCCTTAATCTACGCCATGCAACCGATGACCGGCCTCGCGTCTGACACATCGACTGCGCAGATGCGAATCGACACCAAGGAAAATTGGAATATGCCACCTACATCGTCGACAATCGCGCGATGGACGGCCGTTACGTTGGATCACCGGCGGCGCTGTAGGAATCCATCCTGTGGAGCTTAAAAAGCGGACGCAACTTTCCACGGACCATAGGGCACGGCAGCAGTGCTGACATGCAGCATACTAATCCGTTTGTCTACATCGTGCAGATCGTCGCCACTCTGCTGCTGATACCAATACACTACGATGCTCCGGATCAGCAAGCCTTAATCTACGCCATGCAACCGATGACCGGCCTCGCGTCTGACACATCGACTGCGCAGATGCGAATCGACACCAAGGAAAATTGGAATATGCCACCTACATCGTCGACAATCAGCGCGATGGACGGCCGTTACGTTGGATCACCGGCGGCGCAGTAGGAATCCATCCTGTGGAGCTTAAAAAGCGGACGCAACTTTCCACGGACCATAGGGCACGGCAGCAGTGCTGACATGCAGCATACTAATCCGTTTGTCTACATCGTGCAGATCGTCGCCACTCTGCTGCTGATACCAATACACTACGATGCTCCGGATCAGCAAGCCTTAATCTACGCCATGCAACCGATGACCGGCCTCGCGTCTGACACATCGACTGCGCAGATGCGAATCGACACCAAGGAAAATTGGAATATGCCACCTACATCGTCGACAATCAGCGCGATGGACGGCCGTTACGTTGGATCACCGGCGGCGCTGTAGGAATCCATCCTGTGGAGCTTAAAAAGCGGACGCAACTTTCCACGGACCATAGGGCACGGCAGCAGTGCTGACATGCAGCATACTAATCCGTTTGTCTACATCATGCAGATCGTCGCCACTCTGCTGCTGATACCAATACACTGCGATGCTCCGGATCAGCAAGCCTTAATCTACGCCATGCAACCGATGACCGGCCTCGCGTCTGACACATCGACTGCGCAGATGCGAATCGACACCAAGGAAAATTGGAATATGCCACCTACATCGTCGACAATCAGCGCGATGGACGGCCGTTACGTTGGATCACCGGCGGCGCTGTAGGAATCCATCCTGTGGAGCTTAAAAGCGGACGCAACTTTCCACGGACCATAGGGCAGGGCAGCAGTGCTGACATGCAGCATACTAATCCGTTTGTCTACATCATGCAGATCGTCGCCACTCTGCTGCTGATACCAATACACTACGATGCTCCGGATCAGCAAGCCTTAATCTACGCCATGCAACCGATGACCGGCCTCGCGTCTGACACATCGACTGCGCAGATGCGAATCGACACCAAGGAAAATTGGAATATGCCACCTACATCGTCGACAATCAGCGCGATGGACGGCCGTTACGTTGGATCACCGGCGGCGCTGTAGGAATCCATCCTGTGGAGCTTAAAAAGCGGACGCAACTTTCCACGGACCATAGGGCACGGCAGCAGTGCTGACATGCAGCATACTAATCCGTTTGTCTACATCGTGCAGATCGTCGCCACTCTGCTGCTGATACCAATACACTACGATGCTCCGGATCAGCAAGCCTTAATCTACGCCATGCAACCGATGACCGGCCTCGCGTCTGACACATCGACTGCGCAGATGCGTATCGACACCAAGGAAAATTGGAATATGCCACCTACATCGTCGACAATCATCGCGATGGACGGCCGTTACGTTGGATCACCGGCGGCGCTGTAGGAATCCATCCTGTGGAGCTTAAAAAGCGGACGCAACTTTCCACGGACCATAGGGCACGGCAGCAGTGCTGACATGCAGCAAACTAATCCGTTTGTCTACATCGTGCAGATCGTCGCCACTCTGCTGCTGATACCAATACACTACGATGCTCCGGATCAGCAAGCCTTAATCTACGCCATGCAACCGATGACCGGCCTCGCGTCTGACACATCGACTGCGCAGATGCGAATCGACACCAAGGAAAATTGGAATATGCCACCTACATCGTCGACAATCGCGCGATGGACGGCCGTTACGTTGGATCACCGGCGGCGCTGTAGGAATCCATCCTGTGGAGCTTAAAAAGCGGACGCAACTTTCCACGGACCATAGGGCACGGCAGCAGTGCTGACATGCAGCATACTAATCCGTTTGTCTACATCGTGCAGATCGTCGCCACTCTGCTGCTGATACCAATACACTACGATGCTCCGGATCAGCAAGCCTTAATCTACGCCATGCAACCGATGACCGGCCTCGCGTCTGACACATCGACTGCGCAGATGCGAATCGACACCAAGGAAAATTGGAATATGCCACCTACATCGTCGACAATCAGCGCGATGGACGGCCGTTACGTTGGATCACCGGCGGCGCTGTAGGAATCCATCCTGTGGAGCTTAAAAAGCGGACGCAACTTTCCACGGACCATAGGGCAGGGCAGCAGTGCTGACATGCAGCATACTAATCCGTTTGTCTACATCACGCAGCTAAGCAAACGCTTCGGTACATGTATCCGCTCGAATAACCCTTGCTTGATCTTGCTGCCGTGCCCATGGCTACTGTGTGAAATGATCTGCCAAGTGTTACCTCACCTCTATAAGTTGTTATTGCTTTGTGGGGATGTAGAAACTAACCCCGGGCCGGAATTATCCCTGATTTCTAAACAAATCCAACAACTCGCTGATGACGTCAAAGAAATAAAAAATACTCGGCTCGCTTCCATTGAAACTAAACTAGACCAAATGACAGCCCTCGATGAAAAAATTGCCTCATGTATGAATATTTTTGGCCAATTGCAAGAGTCCGTTACAGCTCTGGAACGAAGGTTAGACGAGCTAGACAACCGCTCTAGACGTTCTAACCTAATCGTCTGCGGATATCCAGAGGACGACAGGGAAAACCACAAAGATCTTGACGTTGAAATTAACGAAAAAATAATACGTAATGTACTTAAGCTTGAGCCGGTAGCCATAGAGCGAATTCATAGGTTGGGTAAAGCGACCACGAACAAGGTGCGGCCTGTGATATTGAAACTGTTAGATTTCCGTGACAAAAATAAGATACTTAAAAATTGCTCCAAACTTAAAAAATTGCTCCAAACCTTCGCAATCGGAGAAGACTTTTCGCCGCGGGTTCGCGAAATCAGAAGGAACCTATGGAAAGCAGCTAAAGTAAAGAAAGCATCCGGTGACAAGGTTTCTCTGGTATACGACAAACTAAAAATTAACAATGCTTTGTTCAGCTGGGATGAGGAATCAAACTGCATTCGACCGGCTTTCCGGAGTTCCCACCAAAAAAAAAAACGCCGAAGCAGAACCGCGGACCTTGCGTCCACGCAACCGCTAACGTACAAAATAAAATTTGCGAACATAAATGCTCGCAGCATCCATCAAAAACTAAACTGGCTGGAATCTTTTATGCTCAGCTTTGAACCAGACTTTGTCGCCCTAACACAAACATGGCGATCGAGTGATGTTAAGGACTTCGAGATATCACCGCCAAACTACGCCATCTTACGTAAAGATAGGAAAACGCGAGGAGGAGGCGTAGCTATCCTAATAAACAAAGACATTTCGTTCACGCTCCTTGCCGACGTTGAAGGGGTTGAAGCTGTTTTCTGCAAAATTCACCTTTCTTCCAGCCATGTCGTAGTCGGCTGCGTGCATCCAAGTCCTTCATCAAACACTGACGTGTTGACATCCTTGCACACGTACCTGTGTCGTTACGCCAATGGAAAGAGACTAATACTTGTAGGCGATTTTAACCTCCTAGATATCAACTGGCATAGGATGCTACATCACTCCGCCTCGTCTGATACAATCTTCGATATTATCTTAACCCTAAATCTTTATCAAATTGTAAAACAACCTACTCGTGTGCAAGGTAGTTCCGCGAACATACTTGACTTAGTATTTTTGACCGATCATTTTCCTCCAGATAAAGTCGATGTCCAACTACTAGATGGTATCTCAGACCATAAGGTAGTGCTATGTTCGATCCCAGTCCATGACCGTATAACAGCTTTCAAATCACTTGTTACTTATCTTGATTTTCAGAACGCCGATGATTGTAGCGTTGTCGCTCACCTTTCATGTGAATTTTGTTCTTTTGAACAGATTGCTAACAAACCTGGTTCAGACATCGAACTGCTCTGGCAGAGATTTAAAAGCACCATATTCTTTTGTATCCGAAGTTACATACCTACTAAAATAAAACGAACAAAAATGCACAACCCTTGGATAAACCGCGAAATCATACACGCCAAACGCAAAGTTAAACGACTCAGAAAATTGTTAAAAAAGAAACCTAACTTCCAAACTCACCTATCCATTAATTTAGCAATCACTTCTATGAAAGCAAAAATAAAGGCCGCAAAAACCTTCTATCTCTCTAATACGCTGACTAATTTCCTAAAAAATTCACCTGAAATATTTTGGAACTATCTTAGCCCTAAAAGCCAAAGTGGCAATACTGTCTCGAGAAGAAAGTAATGAAAGAGCAAACGTAATGAATAACTATTTTAAATCAATTTCCACTAACGACGATAAAATCCCATGCCATGTTTACTCACATAGTTCGGATAGAATAGATACCATTTCCCTAAATGAGGCAGGTATCCTTAATTTATTGCTAAAACTAGACTGCAAAAAGAAAGCAGGACCTGACGACATACCTAATGAATTCTTAAGGAGGTATGCTGAATGAATGGACAAATATTTATTCCTAATATTTAACAAATGTTTAACATGTTCCCTCCCAAGCGAATGGAAAATGGCTAAGGTAATCCCAATTCACAAAGGAGGTAACAAAACAGACGCTTCCAATTACCGTCCTATTTCACTAACCAGTACAACATGCAAATTGCTTGAGCACATCATCCTTAAACACATTACTACCTACGTCGAGAAAAAAAAATTCTATCACCATTCCAGCATGGTTTCCGCGCAGGTCCTTCTACAGTAACTCAATTAACCGAATTAATACACGAAGTATCACAAGCAATTGACAACCAAAAACAAATAGATCTCATTTTACTTGACTTTTCCAAAGCATTTGATCGAGTATCTCATAAAAAATTAATTATAAAAACTGAATCAATATTAGGTAAAGGACCAATTAGTGACTGGATCAGTGCTTACCTAACAAACCGTACACAGTTTGTCGAAATTAATTGCCAGAAATCTGAAATAACCCAAGTTACATCAGGTGTGCCTCAGGGTAGTGTCCTGGCCCCAATTTTATTTCTTATTTTTATTAATGATCTACCCGCATCTATTAATACTAACATTAGGCTTTTTGCTGACCACTGCATAGTATATAAAGAAATTAACTGTCCCAATGACCACCTAACCCTCCAAAACGACCTAAAATCAGTATCACAATGGTGCATGGAATGGAAAATGACATTAAATATAGGTAAATCAGCTTTGCTTAGAATGAGCAGGAAAAACACTATATCAGACTTTTCTTACACACTCGGCAACACCCAACTAACCCCAGTTAAAGAACACAAGTATCTCGGGCTAATCATATCAGATGACCTGAGGGGGGAGGCACACGTAAATCACGTAAGTTCATCTGCATTACGACGGCTATTCTTCCTGAAAAGGCGCCTCCATTCAGCACCGGATCCAACAAAGCTTCTAGCCTATAAGACATTTGTTAGACCAGTACTTGAATATGCTAACACCGTCTGGTTCCCATCTACAAATAACTTAATCAATAAACTAGAGAGCGTGCAAAGAAAAGCGGTAAGGTTTATTTTTAAAAAATACCGCACATCTGATTCCCCCACCGAACTAATGGAAAAAGCCGGAATGCTTACCCTTCAAAATCGCGCCAAACTCGCACGCCAGAAAATGATGTTTCAACTTTTTCACAATGCGTTTCGTACTGATAGCACCAAATACCTATCTAACCCAGAAACTAGACCCTCACGTCATAAACACCCCCATTTTCTTCAGGAATACCGGTTCAAAACAAACTGCTTTAAGTTTTCCTTTTTTACGCAGGCGATAAGGGAACGGAATAGTCTGCCTACTTATATAACTACTTGTCATAATCAAGATACATTCCTATCACTCCTTGAAAACTACCTACGTATTTCCCAAATATAAACTATTTGTAGCGTTCTAACCTTACCGTTTCCTTTGTATAAAGACATTGATTAAATCCTGTATGACATATTCATTCACTACGTGCGTTTCTATCTTGGCGCGCACTTTGTGACTCCCGTATTAATTGCTTCATTCATTATACATGTTATAATCTATGTACTTGTTAAATCATTGTACGCGCAATTAACTACACCCTTTTGTAATTACTCCCAATTGATATTTGTGACATGTTCAACCTTTCTTACACCTGTGTAATATACTTATTACATGTATGCCCTTCCTGCTAAAATCCCCGTTGGGATTGGCAGTATGTCTGAAATAAAAAAAAAGAAAGGTGCAAACTCAGTATGCTGTAGTCATGGGCGACTTCAATGCAAAGGTGGGGAAAAAGCAGGCTGGCGAGCAAGCAATTGGCAACTACGGCATCGATTCTAGGAACACTAGAGGAGAGATGTTCGTAGAATTCGCGTAAAGGAATAGGCTCTGAATAATGAATACCTTCGTGAGGAAGTGGACCTGGAAAAGCGCTAATGGAAATACAAGGAATGAAATAGATTTCATACTCTCTACCGATCCCAGCATAGTGCAGGATGTAGAAGTGTTAGGTAGAGTAAAGTGCAGTGGCCATAGATTAGTGAGGTCTAGGATTTCTCTCAATTTGAAGAGAGAAAGAGTGAAATTAGTCAAGAGGAAACAGGCCAACCTAGACGCAGTAAGGGCAAAAGCAGACCAATTTAGGCTGGTGCTCGCAAACAAATATGCAACTTTAGAATAGGAAGATAACGACAACATAGAGGCAATGAATGAAACCGTAACTAGGTTGATCTCGGAAGCAGCAATTGAAGTGGGAGGTAAGGCACCAAGGCAACCAGTAGGTAAGCTCTCCCAAGTAACAAAGGAGCTAATAAAAAAAACGGCAAAACATTAAAATGTCAAACTCGAGAGGTCAGATAGAATTCGCTGAGCTGTCGAAACTGATCAGCAAGAAGAAAGTAAGGGATATCCGAAATTATAACGTGGAAAAGATTGAGGAAGCAGTAAAGTATTGACGCAGCATGTAATCAGTGAGAAGAAAACTAGGCATAGGACAAGGCAAAATGTATGCTCTGAAAGATAAGCAGGGTAAGATCAGCAATTTCGATGACATAGTAAAAGCAGCGGAAGAATTCTATACTGACCTGTACAGTTCCCAGAGCAGCCAAGCTACTTTCATTCGAAGTAGTGATTAACAGGATACAGAGGCCCCCTCTATAACTAGCGATGAAGTTAGAAGGGCCTTGAAAGACATTACCAGGGGAAAAGCTGCTGGAGAAGATGGAATAACACTCGATTAATCAAGGATGGAGGAGATATCATACTTGAAAAGCTTGCGGCCCTTTATACGCAATGCTTCACGACTTCAAGTGTACCAGAAAGCTGGAAGAAGGCCAACATTATACTCATCCATAAGAAGGGAGACGTTAAAGAATTGAATAATTATATACCCATTAGCGTGCTCTCAGTATTGTATAAAATATTCACCAAGGTAATTTCAAATACAATCAGGGAAACACTTGACTTCAACCAACTAAGAGAACAGGCTGGCTTCAGGAAGGGATATTTTACGATGGATCATATCCATGCCTTTAACCAGGTAATAGAGAAATCTGCGGAGTACAATCAACCTCTCTATATGGCTTTTATTAGAGTACGTGGCACACGGAACAGCCGACAAAAACTCGAGACTCAGAGAGGCGTTTATTAGCGTCCACTTCAGCACAGAACGTCCAAGATGGCAGCTAGTCCCTTCGAACGCGCTCACGCGCTCCCTGGCCCGATGCTCGTCCTCTTCTTTCTTGTAGGAAGAGCGCGGGAAATTCAACGCATTCCCACCTGCGACGTGCAGTCATGCCTGTAGTTCAAGCGGAAACAGTCTTTGGATGGCCCTTGTCGTCACGAGGCCGTGTTGTCGCTTTATCTTGCAAGAGCGAACGTGTCCATCTTCTCCTGCGTAGACTTCAATCACCCTTGCGAGTTGCCAGATTTGGCGTGGATCCGCATGTACAAGTACAACATCGCCTTCTTTAACATTGTTCTTGCTCCATGTGTCACAGAAGTGTGCAGATTTAAGTTGGAGCAAGTACGCTTTTATCCATCGTTTCCAAAAGCTTTCGGTCAGGCGCCTTCTGTACTGAAGTCTCCGGAAGGCCTCCGTACGCGTTGAGATCTTCGTGTTCTCGATGTTGCCTTGTGGTATCGTCGTGAACCTACGGCCAATTAACAGATCGGCAGGAGTCAGAGCGCACAGTTCGCCGTCTTCCGACTCAATAAAAGTAAGTGGCCTAGAATTGATGACAGCTTCACCTTCTGCGAGTACCGTCATGAGTTCTTCGGAGTTGAGGCAGGCTGTTTGAAGAATCTTGCGAAGCGGTGTCTTTACAGTTCTTACAAGCCGCTCCCATCATCCACCCCACCATGGAGCTTCCCCACCAATAAACTTCCATTTGATGCCTTTACTGCTCAGGTGTCCAGCGACATGATCTTCTAACGGCATTCTGAAAATCGTTTGTAGATCCCTTGACGTTTTCTTGAATGCCCTCGCATTGTCAGAATAGATGATCTGGGGAAGGCCTCGTCGGGCAGAAAAGCGTCGCAAGGACATCAAGAATGCTTCAGATGTCATACTGGACACAAGTTCTCTTGAAGCTGCACATGTGAATGGAGCAATGTAGTTCTTCGTCTCTCCTAGCGTTGTCCTCACGAAGAGAGGTCCCACGATGTCTACTCCGACCACTTCAAACGCGTGTGCTTGTGTTACCCGATGCATTGCGAGAGGAGCTACTGGAGCGTTGCCTGGTGAAACGGTGTATCGTTTGCACAAGTAAATTGTCTGATTACATTCTTCACCAGACTTTGTGCTTTGCATATCCAGAAGCGCTCTCTCAACTGCGTCAGCGTATCTCGCACACCTCCGTGAAGTACTTCGCAGTGCGCTTTGATTGCGATTAACCTTGAAAAGTGGTGTTTACTCGCCCGTATAATCGGATGCTTGACACCTTCTGGAACTTCCATTCGCATTAAACGCCCACCAACCCGAAGTGACCTATCTTCGTCCTGGAATGGGTTGAGACCTGCGATGAGTGACGTTTTGTCGATAGAACGGCCCTCTGAGATAGCTTTGATCTCTCCGTTGAAGAACACATATTGTACCTGTCGAATCCAGTATTGTTCGGCTCTCGATAGCTCCTGTGCCGTGAGGGGACCAGTTTCTTTATTGCTGCCATTATGTCTGCAGCAGCTGACGAAGCTCAACACCAATGCTGTAACTGTTAGTAGCTTATCGAGTCTGCTGTAACGCTCCATTACAATTAGCGGAAGCGTGGCATCAGTCGTAAGTGAAACCTGAACGGTGACCTTTTCACAGTAGACTTATTCGTTGTCCGCTGTTTGTAGTGATTGTGATGTCCACATGTGCTCAGGTTCCTGAAGCCAGTGAGGCCCATGCCACCATAAGATGCTCGTAGATACCTGGTCAATAGATACGCCTCGTGCCAACAGGTCGGCAGGATTTTCAGTACCAGGACAATACTTCCAAGCGGCAGGCTCGGTTCGCTCGTGGATTTCAGTGACTCTGTTGCGAACGAACTGTTTCCATTTCTGAGCATCGCCCCTAAGCCACGACAACGAATCCGTCCACATAGTGTAGCGTAGCTGGAAGTCCGTAAGCGTGCTTGATAGGAAATCAACCTTGCACCAATCAATGCGCCCAGAAGTTCTAGACGAGGCAGTGTTACCGTCTTGATTGGAGCAACGCGTGACTTTGCGATAAGTAACTGGGGTCGTCTTGCGCGATCAGACACGACGTAGGCCACTGCGCCGTATGCGAACGGACTTGCATCCCAAAAAACGTGCACTTCTAGCACGCGGGGCAGTTTCTCTTTGCCGCTGCCGGTGTAACGCGGTACCCTAATTGATTGTAACTTTGACAATTGGCTCACCCATCCTTGCCATTCTCTTCGTAAGTCTTCGGGCAGACACTCGTCCCAGTCAATTCCACGGGTTCAGATCTTTTGAACCAATATTCTTACGGACACCGTATACGGCGCGATGTATCCCATCGGGTCGTATACTCTTGATGCTGCTTGTAAGACGAACCTTTTCATGTCTGACTTGGCTTTAAGAAAATCAAGAAGATTGGCCATGGAGAAGCTGAATTCATCGCTCTGGGGACTCCATGCGATGTCCAGTACTTTAACTGAGGCTTCACGAAGTACAACAATGTTTTGGCTGGTTGAGCGGTGCTCGTTTTCCAACGTGCTCATAAGCTCACTAGAGTTTGTCGTCAATTTACGAAGATTCATTCCTGCCGAGAGCATGAGCTGTTGCGCCTCTCTACAAAACTGGGCAGCTTCGTCATCCGTATTAGCTCCTGTCACCAAATCATCGACGGAAAACGACTCACCCAAGGTCTTGGCGGTCGAAGACATACTTTGTGGCGCTCTTCTCACGTGGTGAAGAATAGTTGCTGTCAGCAGAAATGGGCTGCTTGTTGCTCCAAAAGGTGCTCTGGTCATCCTCCATTCTTGTGCGTCTTTATTCAAAAACTCAGCAACATCGCCTTCTTCAAACCACAGAAATCAAAGGCATCTCTGTCTTCTTAATGAATCGAAATCTGAAGGAAAGCCTTCTCGATATCTGTCATTATGACGATTGGATGCGTCCTAAAGCGTATTAATATTTTGACGAGATCCTGGGAGAAGTTGTCGCCCTTTTCCAAGCACTCGTTAAGCGACTTGCATCCCCGTGCTCTTGACGACGCGTCGAATACGACTCGCACCTTTGTTGTCAGCGCTTGTTCTCGGATAACTTCTTTATGTGGCATGTAATAAACTCTCGCCGGATTTCGAGGTGAGTCTTTTACAACTTCTGCATGACCGGCTAGCAGATAATCACGAATCGTAGCGTCGTAAGTCTGTAGAAGACCCTCCTTGCTGGACAAGCGACTCAAAAGTTTCTTTAGTCTGTTAATGGCGACTTCCTTGTTATCCTTTAGCTCAAATCTGGTTTTACAAGGCAATGACACTTCGTATCTGCCACCTCGTAGCTGTATCGTTTTCTCGAAGTGCTGCCTAGTTGAGTTCATCTCAATTGCCTGGCTTGCATTATCGGATATACCGATACTCTCCAGCTCCCAAAATGAACTGATTAGCTCGTCATCAACATCTACATGCGTCTTCAACACGCATACCATGACTCGTGAGTTGACTGGCTTTGACGACAAGTGCCCCTTGAAAGATCCATCCGAACTTTGAGTTCATAGCAATGAGTGTTTCCTCGTTTCCCGGTCTGGAGAGTTCACCTGCCATCACCGCCCACATCTGGTCTGAGCCAATTAGTACACTTACTCCGTTTTCTCTTTCAATAGACGGGTGGATCAGTTCATCGGCGATGTCGTGCCCGGTTTTTTTATGATGTGACGAACGAAGAATTCATCGTGTTGGCTGATATGTCTTGGCAAATGCGGGGTATCTCGATGGCTCTCAATGCAACTTCAACGTCGGAATGCTGACTTCGGAGGTGAAGCTCGACGATGCGAAATCTTTTCGGTGTGCAACTGCTCACACTGGCGAAAGTGTTTATTGCTATGGTATCAAAGCCAAGACACCTAAACTTTGACCGCCTTGAAAGAGCTTCTGTTACGAACGTACGTTCACTTCCTCCGTCGAACACGCCTCTGATGTAACGGCATGAATAATCTGTCACTGCCCATGCTCGGAAATTCTGTAGGAGCACGCACGTCAAAGTGTCACATCTTTCGTTGCTCTTAGTTGTAGCTGCGCATACAGTCGTGCTGCTGCCTTTCACGTCTTCATGGGCCTTTCGGTTTAGTTTATCTGGGTCGCAAATGCTACACGCATGACGACCTCTGCAGTCGGAGCACACAATTCTCCGTCTGCAATCCCTTGCACGGTGACCTTTAATGGTGCATCGAAAGCACCGCATGTCGGCGGCGAGAAGTTTCTTCTTCGCTGACTGCGATAGGTCTGTACGGCAAGACTCCGTCAAATGCTGCGTTGACTTGCAGCCCGTATCCGGAGTGTTTTTCAAGCACTGATGACGTTGGGATCGCACTGTCAAGCCGGCGGTTCTTATTGTCTCTAGGATGAGTCGCCTCGTCGTATACTTTTTGCTCTCCAAAGTCGCTCTTTTCTAGGCTTTCCAGTTCAATAGAGACGAACTGCAGCAGACGCTCTAGCTCCGGGCTTGCTGAACGTTGTCATTGGCGGAACTTGCAGCTTGTGTAGCGCAAGATCTGTGATACGCTACGACAATGTCATGTGGCAGTGCCCTGAGCAGAACGTCGCATAGCATCGACGAGAAAGACGACTTGCTCACGCCAAGCGCCTCCAGTCCCCGCGTGTTAATGAGCACCTGGTCGTACAACTTACCAAGTTTTGTTACTTCATTAGAAGAACGCACAGGAGTGAGCCTTCGAAGCCTTGAGAAATACTACTGCTCCAATCGCTTCTTGTCCCCGAAACGTATTTTTAGCATGTCCAAGGCGTCAACGTAACACGCTTCGGTGGTAGGCATCCCCGCTATAGCTGTCGCCGCGTCTTCATTCAAAAATAACCTCAGGTAGTTGAATTGGTCGGTAGCTGTAAGAGTTCCGTTCTGTTTGATGATCTGGTCGAATTGCTCCCAGAACGTGTTCCACTTGCACAGATCACCGTCGAAAGCATTAATTACCAGCTCCGGCAACTTGACTCCTGTCCTTTCAGAATGCCCCGTGGCCACCGGCATGTCGCGAACATCAGTGTTTGTAATGTGTGCAGATTTCATGGAATGTCATGAGTGTGCCTTTTTGGTGTGTTGTTGGGAGTCATTGGGTTCTAGAGTAAGGTCCTCATTTCCGTCCACTCGGTCCGTGAATCCTCGAGCAGGGGCATGAGCCATTTCGTTGCCTGGTAGTTCTTGATGTGCTGGAGTCCAGATGAGAGCGATGTAGTTTTATTGCGATAGCAAGTATATGGACACTTCAACCAGATATCTGCCGTCGCCGTGAGGTTCCGTATAAAGCCGAAGGACGATAAAATCGTCGCCGCGCGCCGTATGCGCGAGCGGAAGCGCGCGGGGGACGCGCGCTATCACGGAGAGCGAACGCACGGCGCAAGCAAGCGCGACCGTCGCGCGAAAGGCCGTGGGAGTATGGGAGGGAGGGAAGCGGGGCGACGCTATGCTCCGGCACCAAAGGCGTATCTTGCAACCGAGCGTAAGGGGAACTTGCCACTCAATCTCCCACGCGAAAGCAAGAATGCGGGAAGGCAGCGCGGGAGGGAAGGGGGGGGGGCGCAGCTTCTACTCTGCCAACAACTGCGCTCGTACTTTGCCCGCGCCTGTGGCGGTCGCCCGCACCGTCTGTTATCTCCACACGGCTCTGACCTTTGTATGGGATGTGCATTCGCCGCTCAGTTTCCGTTGAAGCGATAAACCGCACGAACCTTCGCTCGCTGCGGCGACTGCGCTTGGTGCCAGCATTTTGACAGTCGTTGTCTGCGGTCATTAAGTGTGATCTGTTCATGTTTGCTTGTGCGCGCTGACACCACGCTTGTTAATTCAGTTAGTAAGCGAATGTGTCCAAGTTTATGCAGCCCATAAAACTACTAACCCTACTCCGAATAGCTCTCTACTAATTTGCTATCCCAATTGATGCTTCGCCTTTCGGGCGAAACTGCGACATTTTTTCGGCGGGTGAGCGACAAGTAGAGTGTGCGCGAGGTTGGTAATGTAGCCACTACTAAAGTTCCGGATAGCAGTCTTCGAGTCACTGATGATGACATCGCAATTAGGTAGCCCCGATGCGAGTGCAATGGCGGCTTCTTCTGCGTCGCCTGCTGAGGTGGTCTTGACTGATGCTGAACAAACAATGTTGCCCTGCTTGTCTACGACCGCTAAAGCATAACGATGTTAAGTGTTATAGGCTGCGGCGTCCACATAGTAGACTCCTTCCGCCTGTCCATAGCTGCATTGTAGCGCCTTGGCTCTATGTTTCCGGCGTTTGACGTGAAATTCGGGGTGCATGTTTCTGGGTAGGGGTTGGATGTGGTATTGGCCGTGTATGTTCGGAGGAAGTTCATGTCGCTTGTTCTCGTTGAGTGGTGGAGCGTAGAGAAGTTGTCTCAGGATCTCACGCCCAGCTTCAGTGGTGTAGAGTCTGTGATAATGTTACGTCGTGAAGCGTTTACTTAAATCTGCAGGGCAGATAAATTGGAGCGGTTGGCATGTACAAAATGTTGTTGTTGTTGTTGACCTGCGTGTTTGTGGCGCATACCCACAGTGGGGGATTGGCCATGAATCGGGTGGTTATATTCGGTGCATAAAAACAAGGGAATTAACGAATAGAATACTGCAGTTTAGAAAGGAAGATATTGTGAGAGGAGAAGAAAAAAAACTAAATAATAATAGGTTAAAAAAGGAATAAATGAATAAAAGAAAACTATGGTTGGAAAGGTGACAATAAGTTTAGCATGGTAATCGATTTGATTCAATGAGTGGCAACCAGCCGAACGTCGTCTTCCTTCTCCACCGACAGTCCGCGTGGTCATTCGCGCTCTTTCTGGCCTCTGTTATGAGAGCTTGTGACATTTCCCCGTTGGCAGACGAAGCCCACCGGGCAAGTCAGTCAGTCGTTCGTGGATTGCAAGGCTTCAGGCGGGCAACGTGCGTGACTTTGGTTTTGGCCGAGTGTCGTCCAGTGCTCGTGAGGCGTGCAATGCGATAGTTGACCTCGCTGAGGCGTTAAAGTATAACGTAGGGCTCAGCATAGTGGGCCAATGGGCCAAGAACTTCTGGCACAAGCCACGCTTTCGTAAAGGCGTCCAGAGCCACACAAGCTCGCCAGGATCGAAATATACATGTAGGCGACGACCATCGTAGCGGATCTTTGACCGGTCCTGCGAGGCCAAGGTGCGTAGCCGAGCAATGCGTCGCGCTTCTTCTGCTCGACAGAGGACCTTGGTAATAGAGTCATTGTCATGAGCGAAGTAGGGAAACATGGTGTCGAGTGTGTAACGAGGCGGACGAGCATAAAGGAGGAAGAACAGTGAGTAACCGGTGGTCTCGTGTCTCGCGGTGTTGAAGGCATAGGTGACAAAAGGTAGGATACTGTCCCAGTTCTTATGTGCGGAATCGACGTACATCGACAGCATGTTGACAAGCGTTTTGTTGGTACGTTCGACCAGACCATTGGTGGCGGAAGCTCGAGTGGCGGAAGCTAGATGAGCACAGACGAAGGGTCTCTTCGAAAACGTCTGCAGTAAATTGTCTCCCACGATCGCTGATTACAATGCGAGGAGGCCCATGTCGGAGAATAACGGAATATAACAAGAAAATAGAAACTTCTGTTGCTGTTGCCGATGTCAGCGCTGCCGTCTCACAATAACGGGTGAGGTGGTCTACACACACAATAACCCAACGATTGCCATTGGAGGATCGCGGAAAAGGGCCCAGGAGATCTATGCCAACTTGTTCAAAAGGAGCGCTGGAAGGCGGAACTGGCTGAAGTCGACCATGCGGTGTGTTTGTAGGTCGTTTGTAACGCTGGCATTAGGTGCAACTGGCGACGTACCGCTCGGTATCGTGACGCATCTTGGGCCAGTAAAAACGTTCTTGAGCACGGTAGAGTGTTCGTGTGGATCCCAGATGACCTGAAGTGGGATCGTCGTGCATGGCACATAGCACTTGAACACGGAGACTCTTGGGCACAACTAAAAGGTAGCGTGCGCCAGTGGTCGAGTAGCTCTTCTTGTACAGGACTCCATCACATAGGCGAAAACGGCTATCTTCTAAAGGCTCGTGTGGGAGCGCGAAGAGTAGCTGCAAGCTCTTGTCCTTCTGCTGGTCTGATATGAAGGTACCCATATCAGGAAATTTCGGAGATACAAAAGCGATGTATTGCTCGAAGTTGTCAGCGTCACATTCAGTCGTCGGCAGTGGCATCCGAGAGAGACAGTCAGCATCAGCGTGTCGTCAACCGCTCTTGTAGGAAACAACAAAATCGTAATCCTGTAGGCGGAGAGCCCAACGCTCAAGTCGACCAGAAGGGTCCCGCAGATTCACAAGCCAGCACAGTGAATGATGATCCGTGACCACTGTGAAGGGGCGCCCGTAGAGGTATGAACGAAACCGTTGCACCGCGAAGATGACCGCCAAGCACTCTTGCTCGGTAACTGTATAATTGCGCTCGGAGCGACGCAAGGAGCGGCTAGCGTACGAGATCACGTGCTCACTTTCACCGATGCGCTGAACAAGCACAGCGCCGATGCCAACACCACTCGCATCGGTGTGAACCTCTGTTGGTGCTGAGGGATCGAAGTGGCGAAGAATAGACTGTGACGTCAAGAGGAACTTTAATTGACGAAACGATGAGTCGCACTCTGTGTTCCACTCAAAAGGAACGCCTTTCTGGAGAAGGCGCGTGAGAGGATAGGCCACGTCAGCAAATCTGGGAATGAATCGGCGAAAGTAGGAGCATAAGCCTAAAAAACTTCGCAATTGCTTGAGACTGTGAGGTTCCGTAAATGCCTCTACAGCCGCAGTCTTTTGTGGATCTGGTCGGATGCCTTCTTTATTCGTGATCATGCGTTGGACTTGTTTAAAAGTTATTTGAAACATCGGAAACAGGTAGTTGAAATAAATCGTAACTGTTCGACCTTAAACCAATAACTAAAGGTGTGCCACAGGGAAGCATCCTTGGTCCTCTTCTGTTCATTGCCTTTATAAATGATTTAATACGCATTTATCCTGATGCTATGTATGTTCTATATGCTGATGATGTCAGAATACTTATTTCTGCTGCAAACAGCGAAATACTTCAGCAAAAGATGAACCAGATTCTTGCACAACTAAAAATATGGTCATGTTCCAATAATTTAGGTATAAACACTAGTAAAACAAAGGCGGTACTATTCAGACCAAAGAACAAAGCGGCAAACGATAATTTACATCTTGTGTACGGTGATACCGAAATAGGGTTAGTAAATCATATAAAAATTCTAGGAGTCACATTTTCAAGTAATATGATTTGGAACGAACATGTCAACGGCGTGTTGGAACAGTTATCGCGCGTTGTGGGCATGGTACACCGTTGCAAAACAGTGTTACCATATAATGTAAGGCTTTTACTGTATAAATCCCTTTTCTATTCACACCTTACCTATTGTTTTTTGGTATGGGGCACTACAACTTACACAAACTTACAAAAGTTATACTTGATGCAGAAGAAATACATAAGAATACTTTCCAATTTGCCGTATGATGCCCACACGCGCGGCTTGTTTGAGCAGGCTGGGATATTACCCGTTCATAAACTGTATGCATTTAAATTGACTATAGCAATCATACGCGAAGTCAAAGAAAATAGACTTTTACATGACCTTTCCAACCTACAGCAAAACTTTACATCGCTTGACACACGAAGTAAAGACACGTGGAAAGTAAAAACACCCAGAACAAATTACTCAGAAGGTAAACTATCGTACATTCTTCCCAAACTACTTAACAAATATGTGAAAGCCTGTGTTGATCCCTACAAGTGTACACTGCCTAAACTACGTGAGCTACATATGTTAGGAATCTAAGTTGCGTTACTGCTATGTACGTCTTTTTGTTTTGTGAAAGCCTGTGTTGATCCCTACAAGTGTACACTGCCTAAGCTACGTGAGCTACATATGTTAGGAATCTAAGTTGCGTTACTGCTATGTATGTCTTTTTTTTTGACTAAAGTGTGCTATGCTTCTTGCCACTGCTGTATGTACTATACAAAGGTAGCTGCGGGCTCTTGTCAAGCTGCCTCTACAAAGAGCAGCTTTTACCCGCAGCTTTCCTGTCAGTGAACTGATGAAAATAAAGATTATTATTATTATTATTATCGACCTGATGTCCCAGCTCAATACCTTGTCGCTCCCCAAAATGACACTTCTTAGAATTGAGGACCAGGCCAGCCTTCTCCAAGCAGTTCGGCACCAACTCCAGACGCTTGTTATGCTCACTAAATGTTCGGCCGAAGATCACAACGTCGTCCAGGTAGCACATGCAAACTTCCCATTTCAAGCCACGCAGTATAGTGTCCATTAACCGTTCGAACGTTGCGGGCGCGTTGCATAGCCAGAAAGGCATGACGTTAAATTCAAACAATCCGTCGGGCGTTAGAAATGCAGTTTTTTCCTTATCCTCAATGTGCATAGGAATCTGCCAGTAACCTGACCGCAGATCAACAGAGGAGAAGTACGACACCGCATAAAGGCAATCGATCGCGTCGTCTATTCGCGGAAGCTGGTACACGTCTTTTTTGGTAACGTTGTTTAGGTGTCGGTAATCAACACAGAATCGCCACGTACTATCTTTCTTTTTCACCAATATCACTGGTGCTGCCCAAGGGCTAGATGACTTTTGAATGACTCCTTTGGTTAGCATTTCTTCGACTTGCTCACTGATTGTCTTGCGCTCTGCAGGCGACACGTGATAGGGTTTTTGTCGGATCGGTTGAGCAGATCCTGTGTTGATGCGGTGGCGAGTTCTAGAGACAGGGATCGATGTCGGGCCGTCGCGCTGCGTGAAGTCGAACACTGCGGAGTATTTCACAAGGAGTGCCACCAACGCATCACGCTTGTGGTCACTGAGCAATTTAGCGACCATGGAAACGAATTTTGAGTCCACAGGGCGCATGCTACTGGCTACTGCTGTGTCCGGAAGGTCTGTAAGCACTGCCATGGGTATCGGCGAGTCTTCTTGAAATGTGGCAAGCTTTAAGCCTTGAGGCAGCACCGCCGCTTCAGTAGAACAATTTATCACCCATAGTCGTATGCGTTCATTCAGCACCGATATCATGCAATGAGGAACCAACACGTTTTTCTTTAGGCAGTTCACATGTACAGGGTCCACTGCAGCATCAAACGAGTTGCGAGTAGAACAAACAGCTGAAACACCCATCGCGGATAAAGCGGGCACAACGGTATCCTCGGAGACGCAAAACACACTCTCTCGGTTGGGCGAGCCTTCCAAGATCACAGATGAAGCACTTCCGCCCACACTGAGTTCTCCTGTGCGGCAGTCAACATTGGCACCACACAACTGTAAAAAGTCGATCCCTAGAATCACATCGTGGGTGGAACGAGGAAGGACAATAAACTCAGTGTTAGAAACTCGACCGCCTTATGACACATCCACATTACAAACTCCGACCGGATATAATGAGTCACCACCCACTCCACGAAAACTTGTGCTCTGGTCCCAACGAAACATGACTTTGCGTCCCAGAAGACCTTTAAACAGCCCACTCATGACGGAAACAGCTGCACCCGTGTCGACTAAAGCCATGCTAGACACACCGTCAATACACACATGAACCCTATTCTTCAGCATGAAAATAGTTGGAGGTATCGCAGTCGGCAGCACAGATTTTCCAGCGACCTCACCCCCATCGGTCGCGCTGGCTAGCTTTCCGGCGGGGGTGACGGGAAGGCATCCGAATTGCCAAAATACTTCTTAATCTCGTCAACGAAACAGGCCCAGGTAGTTAACGCGTCCGCATGGTTGTCATACCAAACCATCGCTGTGTCACTCAAAAAACAAAAAACAACAAAAAAACAAAAACAACGTTCCTCAGTTGGGAGGCGGCGTTACAATGATTGTACTGGCTTACCCTTTCATAATGGGTGAGCCACTCATCGACATCTTCTCCTGCCTTTGCGGAGAACGTGCGTGACTCTCGGTAGTGTTGAATAGGAGCTGGTCCTGCCGACGCAGTACTGGGAGCATCTTCCTCTCTAGGCATGATGGTGGTCGATGGCAAAAGTCGGGCAAGGCGGCGGCTTCTACGAAGGTCTTGTACGGACGATTACGTTGTCGGTCGTGGGAGGTACCCAGCCCAGCTCCACCAAATGTTACGCCGTGAAGCGTTTATTTAAATCTGCAGGGCAGATAAATCGGAGCGGTTGGCGTGTACAAAAGCAACCAGCCGAACGTCGTCTTCCTTCGCCACCGACAGTCCCCGTGGTCATTCGCGCTCTTTCTGGCCTGTGTTATGAGAGCTCGTGACAATATTGCAATGATAGATGTGCTTTGCTTAATTATTGAAGGGTATTAATTCTGGCTGTGGCCATCACTCTTTGTGTGGATGCTCTAATCGGAACACCAAGAGCGACATTGTGTATCTTGCGGATCAAGCAATTCACAGTATCCGCTTCCTTCCTAGAGAGTGAGAGATATGGTATAGTGCGAAGGTGATTTTGCTTAGGACGAAAGCTTGGATGATCTGAATTAGCTCCTTCTCTCGAAGCCCTCCGTGTTTATTGGAAATCCTTCCTATGAGGCATAGCGTGTTATCTACGGTTGTTTGTAATACTTGCAAGGTACGCTGATTTGCTCGGTTGCCTTGAAGGTGAAGTCCGAGCACCATTATCCTGTCTACCTGGGGTATGGAGTGCCCTTCAACCGTGAGTTGGATATTCGGGGGCGATGTCCTGAAGCGTCTCGGGGGGGGGGGGGGGCAGAAGGAGAAGCTCTGATTTGGTGGGGGAGCACCGAAGATTCAAGTCGTGACCTACTTGTTCGATCTGGTCGATGGCTGCTTGGAGGGTGTCTTGGATGTGCCGGTCCGCACCTCCGGTCATCCACAGCGTAATATCGTCCGCGTACAGTGTGAATCGGAGGTCAGGAATCTTCTTGAGAGTGAAAGCTAAAGGTCGCATAGCCAAATTGATGAAAAGGGGAGAGAGTACTGTCTCTTGGGGCGTACCAGTGCTTCCTAAACGTATTTGACTAACATTGTTCGCTGCCTAATTGGAGCGTTGCAGTGCGCTTCGTGAGGAAGCTGCATATATAACGGTAGATTCGCTCTCCACAGTTTATACTGCTAAGTTCGCGTAGAATGGCCAAGTGGGCCACATTATTGAAGGCTCCCTTGAGGTCGAGGCTGAGCAACGCTTTTGTGTCACGTGCGTCTCTCGGTTCGATAATGTCTTGTTTGAGCCTTAGTATGACATCCTGGCAAGAAAGAGACTTGCGAAAGCCAGTCATTTCCGAGGGGAACAAGTGAATATCTTTGATGTATTTGGAGAGGCGTAGGTGGATTACGTGCTCCAAGATCTTCCCTATGCATGAGGTGAGAGAGATGAGGCGGAAGTTATCAATGTGAGTTGGCTTATTCGGCTTGGGAATGAAGATGACCTTGGCTGCATTCCATTGTTGACGTATCTCGCCCTCTTCGAGACAGTCGTTGTAATACTCGGTGAGTTTGCGTATGAATTGCTCATCGAGGTTGCGAAGCGTCTTATTTGTCACAGAGTGTGGACCTGGTGCCGTGGTGGTTCGCACTTGGTTGAGGGCATGTCGAACCTCCGCTTTTGTGATGGGGCTGCAAAGTTCCTCATTGTGTTCACCAGTATAGTCGGGCATGGGGATTTGCGTAGGAGGGGGAATATGTTGGGAAGCCAGGTTACTCAACATTGTCGGCAGGTCCGCTGCATGTTCATGTAGCAGTTTATTGATCTGGTGGTTATTATGCGTCCTAGACGTGGTGGGGTTGAGCAGGTGCCGGAGCAATTGCCAGGTATTTTTAGTGCTAAGATGACCATGCGCTCCTTCGCAAACCTGAGTCCATTGCTGTGCCGCCAATTTGATAGCGTATTGTTGGGTTTGAGAGTCCAATTTGGCGATTTTGATTCGGAGTTAGTGATTGTAACGGGCTGTTAGCCATTTCCCGAGTAAGGCTTGCTTGGCTTCCCACATATGTAGGAGCTTCGAATCAATTGTTGCCAAAGGTGTATCTAACGGGAGGGTGGTGGTATGGGCCTCTACATCTGCTTGTAAAGCGTTCGCCTATTGCTGTATGTCGGTAATGTCTTCTTCGTTGGTGTTGGGGCGAGATTTTCTGAATTCCGTTCAATTGGTAAGCCTTAGTGGTTTCGTGGCCAGCGGTCTGTACTTGAAATTTACGCGGAGTTCGAGGATATAATGGTCGCTTCCAAAGTTGTTTTGGAGGTTTTGCCACGTCGCCTGAGTGATGCGGTGAGTTAGAGTGAGGTAGGGGGATGTATCCCTACTGACGCTATTTCCTAGTCGGGTAGAAAGAGTACAGTCATTGTGGATGGTGAAACCTTGATTCTGTATGGGCTGCCACAGAGCTTTTCCCTTAGGGGTAGATGCAGAGTGGTCCCACATTTGAAGGGGGACATTGAAGTCGCCCATTACGACTAGCGGCTGTTTAGAGGCGTTAGCTTTGGCTTGAGCAAGCACGTGCTCAAAGCGGTGTTGTCGAGTATTGGGAGGGCTGTAAACATTCAACACGTATAGGGTGGGTTGTTTGAGGCTTTGAAATAGAATTTCGCTGAAATTATGGTGGATATCAGTACTGCTGAATGTCTCCCATTTAACAGAAAGATGCCGTCTTACGAGTATGGCAGTGTTGGGCTTGACTATGTGAGGGCCTTGAAACATGTTGTATCCTGGTAGAGTTACTTTCCCGTGTGTTTCCTGCAAGGCTATGATGTCGGGGAGCTCGTTAAGATTCTGCAGAAATAGTGTTAGACTGGCGCGCTTGTTTCGGAACCCCCTGCAGTTCCACTGCCAGATGACCAGACTACGTGCTGGCTTCATTATTATTGTCGCTGTTGTGAAGGATGGGAGCTTGTGACGTCGTGGAACGTCTTCCCCAGCTGTCGATTAGCTCTTGGAATCTGCAGAGCTGCGCAGATACCTCACATATAAAGGCATCAAGCTTGCTTTGTAGCCGATTTTCAAGGGCAACAAGTTTGTTTTCCAGGGTGGTCATGCGGTCACTGAGGACAAATATGGCGTTTTCAACGGTGTTGTCGGTGTCTGTTATTTGGGCATTCTTCCTTTTTGCCGGTGGGGTCTGCATGTGTGGTGAAGGTGGCCTTGGAGTTGCTGCTTCAGTCGTAGCAGTGGGTGCAACAGTGTCCATTTGTTCTGTCGGAGGGCGTGTGGGCGCAAGCTTTTGTGGCAGTGGGTTGGAAGTAGCGGCAGGAGTTTCATTGATTTCGATGGGTGGTGGAGCATTGCCTCGGCTTTGAGCATTTCGTTCTAATTAAGCAAGTATTTGATGATATCAGCATCTTGTGAGGACCTGTTATTGTGGGAGACTGCCCAGCTCACCTTTGTGATCTCTCCTCCTTGCGTGGAGTCAGCGGAGGCCAAGCTTGCTTTGATGCCTGGGCCACTGTTGCAGAGTTCTTGCAGCCAGAGCTGCTCTCTGTTTAGTTTCAGGTGGTGCTGCGGGCGGTGTCCGTGGTTTCTAACCAAGTCTGCACTCTGATGAACCAGTCTCATGTGCTCCGTTGCAGATGATGCAAGTAGGGGTGGAGCTGTGGTCCTCAGGCGGATCTGGCGTGCCGCATTTTGGGCAGAGACATATGGTCACATTAGGGCAGACATCTTGACGATGGCCAAGCTGCCGGCACTTAGCACACGCTTCCACTTTTTGCCGATATTGTCGGCAGCGGAGGTATGTGCGGAGGTAATCAGTGTAGAAGGGGACCTTTGAGCCTTCGAAAGTGACCAGGATGGAGTCCGTGGAGCCCATTCTTCGAGCAGCTAGGATGTTGATTGTTGGATTGGAGTCTCGAAGGTTAACCAACACGTTCCCTTCTACCAGGGAGGCCGGTAGCTTGATGATGCCCCTACACGAATTTTTGGGGTCTGCCACGTGCGTGGAGACCTCGTAGCTCTTGCCCATGATGGTGAGGGTGGCGATCTTCAAGTAGCGATGAACTCTGTCCATGCAGTACTCTCCATGCAGGGGCAGTACTCTCCCCCCTCCTCTTCAATTTCGCTATGCGACCTTTAGCTTTCACTCTCAAGAAGATTCCAGACCTCCGATTCACACTGTACGCGGATGATATTACGCTGTGGATAACCGGAGGTTCGGACGGGCACATCCAACAGACGAACTTTGCAGGAGAGGGAGGCGAGCATACCTGCTACTGCTACGGTCAGCACATAACCGCCCAAGCTGCCGCTCAACCAAGCTACAGATTGGTGACGTAGTACTGGTACCGCAACCTACTATAAGTTAGGCCATGTGATCAATTTATTGCCGGGAAGAGACGACATAGTTCGCGCTTGCTCTGTGCGTCTCGTTAATGGCTCAACTCTGAATCGCCCGGTGCAAAAACTCCGCACTTTCGAAGCATCCGATTCATGTTGGCCGCCCGGGAGGAAGTGGGAAAATAGCGGATCGGAGCAACATGGAGCGTGCCGGGCCCGTAGGAAGACGAAGAAGCTGAAGTGATCGAGGGCACGCGACGGGCAGGGATCAGTCAGCTTTCGCCTCAATGTTTGAATAAACGGTCGTCTCCGTCTCACGTCTGCGGACCAGTTCTCGCTACAATGATGATAATTTAATGGCATCCCCTTTGAAACGGGGCGGTGACCTAGCCTGCTTGATTTAATCAGGTATACTATACATGTTCTTTGTCTAGCATGTATACCTCTCACTAATCTTTTTTTTTTCAAAATCAACCTTGTACCGCTAACTATGATTTTAAGAGATCAGGTCTTATCAATCTCTTCCCTGCTTTTTTCCCACAAATACTCTATTCGTCTCTTGTTTATCTTTACAGCTGATCGGTTGATGTTTCCTTTTATTTTAAACCCAAGCGATTTTGGAACTTGTACGTTACCTACGGTTCTCGCTGGGTGAATACCTTCGCATTCAATTAGGATGTGCTGAGTGGTCTCCAGATATTTACTGCAGCATACACATGACTCATCTAGTTCCGAATACTTGCTTCAGTATGTTTTGGTCCTTGGGCAACCGGCTCGAGCCTCAGATAGCAAGGCACTGCCCTTTGTGTTGTCGTACAGATTTTCTGTTCTAATTTCTTTCTTCTCATTCTTGTAAATTTCCGTGGTCCTTTATGTTTCCATTCTTTGCAGCCAATTTGCTGTCTCTGTTTCTCTCACTTTCTTTCTGATGACTCATGGTTGTCTATTTACACGTTTGATTACCCTGTACTTGGTTGCCAACTTTCTTGACCTCGTCCTCCATTCTGTGTCCACGTTTTTCAAGTCAGGTACAGATACTTGTACACTTTAGCCGCTTATTTATTTTGATCCACGGTTTCGCCACAGCAGCGCCGCGGTGCAGCTGCTCACCGCAAACGCCTCACGTGGAGGCCTTTGGCACTGTTCCAAAGTATTTATAGTACAAAATAGGTGCGTCGGGGACAAGCGTTTGAGTACGCGTGCGCTCTGTCATCCTTGGGTGCGCGCAGAGGTGGAAGGGGCGCGCCGGTCTCACTGATATCAACTCATTGGTCGGCCTTGTGAAGGTCAGGTATACTGCCACGTAGTGCGGATCAGTTCCTCTACGAAAAGTGATCGCTCATACAGTGTAGCGTATGGCGCATGCAGTCAGCGTGACAGTAGGCGCGCTTTCACGTGGCCGGCAGGAAAATGGAGCGCGCCCTATCTCACGCCAAAGCCGCGAGACCGCAAGAAAGTCATCATCTTTTACAAAGTTATTTGAGATGGTCGAGTGGTACGTCTTGGCGTCAAATGACCCATACGAAACTCGTGGGTGCGCAAGTTTCGACATAGGTAGCCTAGTGTTCCCGAAGCATTGGGACAGAAAATTTCAGTGTGTGTTATTCTTGTTAGGATGTTGTCATGTCAACTCCAAAGTATTTGTGCGCTGATGGGGTGGGAAATTTTGGTGGTGTTCTGAAAGAAATGTTGGCACGGAAAGGGTTAAGCTCGCGACCATTACATGAAACCGGCATTTCTTTTTGTGCTTGCAGTCAGCATGAGCGGCCAGTAGAACCAGTGCAGCACTTTGACGCTTTCGTGGTTTCACGAAAGCGTCAAAGCGTGGGGCCCAGTGAAAATTAAACTAACCACCGTCGTCGAGGGTAGCGTGTTCTTCCTTTTGAGAACAGAACTGAAGAAGTAGCATTGTGTTCAGTGTAAAATGCAATGTAATTCTTTTTTATCGCAATTAGCATTCATTGGGAACTTGACCCATTTTGTGGTGTGTCCGTGGTTTTGTCCATTTTCGCGCCAACTTGGGTAGTTGGGTAGTGAACGGTCGAATGAATCGGGCTGGCTGAGCTGAGGGAATAGCGCTCAAAACCAAAACCGCTGACGAACCTGACTTTCCTGCCGATTTGAGCCAGTGCGAGCTCTTCGAAAACCTCTTTCATACAACATGGGTCACCGGCTGTGTGCCACACTTCACTAATCACATTTGAAGCCAACTTGGGTGGTTGGGTAGTGAACGGTCGAATGAATCGGGCTGGCTGAGCTGAGGGAATAGCGCTCAAAACCAAAACCGCTGACGAACCTGACTTTCCTGCCGATTTGAGCCAGTGCGAGCTCTTCGAAAACCTCTTTCATACAACATGGGTCACCGGCTGTGTGCCACACTTCACTAATCACATTTGAAGCCAACTTGGGTGGTTGGGTAGTGAACGGTCGAATGAATCGGGCTGGCTGAGCTGAGGGAATAGCGCTCAAAACCAAAACCGCTGACGAACCTGACTTTCCTGCCGATTTGAGCCAGTGCGAGCTCTTCGAAAACCTCTTTCATACAACATGGGTCACCGGCTGTGTGCCACACTTCACTAATCACATTTGAAGCCAACTTGGGTGGTTGGGTAGTGAACGGTCGAATGAATCGGGCTGGCTGAGCTGAGGGAATAGCGCTCAAAACCAAAACCGCTGACGAACCTGACTTTCCTGCCGATTTGAGCCAGTGCGAGCTCTTCGAAAACCTCTTTCATACAACATGGGTCACCGGCTGTGTGCCACACTTCACTAATCACATTTGAAGCCAACTTGGGTGGTTGGGTAGTGAACGGTCGAATGAATCGGGCTGGCTGAGCTGAGGGAATAGCGCTCAAAACCAAAACCGCTGACGAACCTGACTTTCCTGCCGATTTGAGCCAGTGCGAGCTCTTCGAAAACCTCTTTCATACAACATGGGTCACCGGCTGTGTGCCACACTTCACTAATCACATTTGAAGCCAACTTGGGTGGTTGGGTAGTGAACGGTCGAATGAATCGGGCTGGCTGAGCTGAGGGAATAGCGCTCAAAACCAAAACCGCTGACGAACCTGACTTTCCTGCCGATTTGAGCCAGTGCGAGCTCTTCGAAAACCTCTTTCATACAACATGGGTCACCGGCTGTGTGCCACACTTCACTAATCACATTTGAAGCCAACTTGGGTGGTTGGGTAGTGAACGGTCGAATGAATCGGGCTGGCTGAGCTGAGGGAATAGCGCTCAAAACCAAAACCGCTGACGAACCTGACTTTCCTGCCGATTTGAGCCAGTGCGAGCTCTTCGAAAACCTCTTTCATACAACATGGGTCACCGGCTGTGTGCCACACTTCACTAATCACATTTGAAGCCAACTTGGGTGGTTGGGTAGTGAACGGTCGAATGAATCGGGCTGGCTGAGCTGAGGGAATAGCGCTCAAAACCAAAACCGCTGACGAACCTGACTTTCCTGCCGATTTGAGCCAGTGCGAGCTCTTCGAAAACCTCTTTCATACAACATGGGTCACCGGCTGTGTGCCACACTTCACTAATCACATTTGAAGCCAACTTGGGTGGTTGGGTAGTGAACGGTCGAATGAATCGGGCTGGCTGAGCTGAGGGAATAGCGCTCAAAACCAAAACCGCTGACGAACCTGACTTTCCTGCCGATTTGAGCCAGTGCGAGCTCTTCGAAAACCTCTTTCATACAACATGGGTCACCGGCTGTGTGCCACACTTCACTAATCACATTTGAAGCCAACTTGGGTGGTTGGGTAGTGAACGGTCGAATGAATCGGGCTGGCTGAGCTGAGGGAATAGCGCTCAAAACCAAAACCGCTGACGAACCTGACTTTCCTGCCGATTTGAGCCAGTGCGAGCTCTTCGAAAACCTCTTTCATACAACATGGGTCACCGGCTGTGTGCCACACTTCACTAATCACATTTGAAGCCAACTTGGGTGGTTGGGTAGTGAACGGTCGAATGAATCGGGCTGGCTGAGCTGAGGGAATAGCGCTCAAAACCAAAACCGCTGACGAACCTGACTTTCCTGCCGATTTGAGCCAGTGCGAGCTCTTCGAAAACCTCTTTCATACAACATGGGTCACCGGCTGTGTGCCACACTTCACTAATCACATTTGAAGCCAACTTGGGTGGTTGGGTAGTGAACGGTCGAATGAATCGGGCTGGCTGAGCTGAGGGAATAGCGCTCAAAACCAAAACCGCTGACGAACCTGACTTTCCTGCCGATTTGAGCCAGTGCGAGCTCTTCGAAAACCTCTTTCATACAACATGGGTCACCGGCTGTGTGCCACACTTCACTAATCACATTTGAAGCCAACTTGGGTGGTTGGGTAGTGAACGGTCGAATGAATCGGGCTGGCTGAGCTGAGGGAATAGCGCTCAAAACCAAAACCGCTGACGAACCTGACTTTCCTGCCGATTTGAGCCAGTGCGAGCTCTTCGAAAACCTCTTTCATACAACATGGGTCACCGGCTGTGTGCCACACTTCACTAATCACATTTGAAGCCAACTTGGGTGGTTGGGTAGTGAACGGTCGAATGAATCGGGCTGGCTGAGCTGAGGGAATAGCGCTCAAAACCAAAACCGCTGACGAACCTGACTTTCCTGCCGATTTGAGCCAGTGCGAGCTCTTCGAAAACCTCTTTCATACAACATGGGTCACCGGCTGTGTGCCACACTTCACTAATCACATTTGAAGCCAACTTGGGTGGTTGGGTAGTGAACGGTCGAATGAATCGGGCTGGCTGAGCTGAGGGAATAGCGCTCAAAACCAAAACCGCTGACGAACCTGACTTTCCTGCCGATTTGAGCCAGTGCGAGCTCTTCGAAAACCTCTTTCATACAACATGGGTCACCGGCTGTGTGCCACACTTCACTAATCACATTTGAAGCCAACTTGGGTGGTTGGGTAGTGAACGGTCGAATGAATCGGGCTGGCTGAGCTGAGGGAATAGCGCTCAAAACCAAAACCGCTGACGAACCTGACTTTCCTGCCGATTTGAGCCAGTGCGAGCTCTTCGAAAACCTCTTTCATACAACATGGGTCACCGGCTGTGTGCCACACTTCACTAATCACATTTGAAGCCAACTTGGGTGGTTGGGTAGTGAACGGTCGAATGAATCGGGCTGGCTGAGCTGAGGGAATAGCGCTCAAAACCAAAACCGCTGACGAACCTGACTTTCCTGCCGATTTGAGCCAGTGCGAGCTCTTCGAAAACCTCTTTCATACAACATGGGTCACCGGCTGTGTGCCACACTTCACTAATCACATTTGAAGCCAACTTGGGTGGTTGGGTAGTGAACGGTCGAATGAATCGGGCTGGCTGAGCTGAGGGAATAGCGCTCAAAACCAAAACCGCTGACGAACCTGACTTTCCTGCCGATTTGAGCCAGTGCGAGCTCTTCGAAAACCTCTTTCATACAACATGGGTCACCGGCTGTGTGCCACACTTCACTAATCACATTTGAAGCCAACTTGGGTGGTTGGGTAGTGAACGGTCGAATGAATCGGGCTGGCTGAGCTGAGGGAATAGCGCTCAAAACCAAAACCGCTGACGAACCTGACTTTCCTGCCGATTTGAGCCAGTGCGAGCTCTTCGAAAACCTCTTTCATACAACATGGGTCACCGGCTGTGTGCCACACTTCACTAATCACATTTGAAGCCAACTTGGGTGGTTGGGTAGTGAACGGTCGAATGAATCGGGCTGGCTGAGCTGAGGGAATAGCGCTCAAAACCAAAACCGCTGACGAACCTGACTTTCCTGCCGATTTGAGCCAGTGCGAGCTCTTCGAAAACCTCTTTCATACAACATGGGTCACCGGCTGTGTGCCACACTTCACTAATCACATTTGAAGCCAACTTGGGTGGTTGGGTAGTGAACGGTCGAATGAATCGGGCTGGCTGAGCTGAGGGAATAGCGCTCAAAACCAAAACCGCTGACGAACCTGACTTTCCTGCCGATTTGAGCCAGTGCGAGCTCTTCGAAAACCTCTTTCATACAACATGGGTCACCGGCTGTGTGCCACACTTCACTAATCACATTTGAAGCCAACTTGGGTGGTTGGGTAGTGAACGGTCGAATGAATCGGGCTGGCTGAGCTGAGGGAATAGCGCTCAAAACCAAAACCGCTGACGAACCTGACTTTCCTGCCGATTTGAGCCAGTGCGAGCTCTTCGAAAACCTCTTTCATACAACATGGGTCACCGGCTGTGTGCCACACTTCACTAATCACATTTGAAGCCAACTTGGGTGGTTGGGTAGTGAACGGTCGAATGAATCGGGCTGGCTGAGCTGAGGGAATAGCGCTCAAAACCAAAACCGCTGACGAACCTGACTTTCCTGCCGATTTGAGCCAGTGCGAGCTCTTCGAAAACCTCTTTCATACAACATGGGTCACCGGCTGTGTGCCACACTTCACTAATCACATTTGAAGCCAACTTGGGTGGTTGGGTAGTGAACGGTCGAATGAATCGGGCTGGCTGAGCTGAGGGAATAGCGCTCAAAACCAAAACCGCTGACGAACCTGACTTTCCTGCCGATTTGAGCCAGTGCGAGCTCTTCGAAAACCTCTTTCATACAACATGGGTCACCGGCTGTGTGCCACACTTCACTAATCACATTTGAAGCCAACTTGGGTGGTTGGGTAGTGAACGGTCGAATGAATCGGGCTGGCTGAGCTGAGGGAATAGCGCTCAAAACCAAAACCGCTGACGAACCTGACTTTCCTGCCGATTTGAGCCAGTGCGAGCTCTTCGAAAACCTCTTTCATACAACATGGGTCACCGGCTGTGTGCCACACTTCACTAATCACATTTGAAGCCAACTTGGGTGGTTGGGTAGTGAACGGTCGAATGAATCGGGCTGGCTGAGCTGAGGGAATAGCGCTCAAAACCAAAACCGCTGACGAACCTGACTTTCCTGCCGATTTGAGCCAGTGCGAGCTCTTCGAAAACCTCTTTCATACAACATGGGTCACCGGCTGTGTGCCACACTTCACTAATCACATTTGAAGCCAACTTGGGTGGTTGGGTAGTGAACGGTCGAATGAATCGGGCTGGCTGAGCTGAGGGAATAGCGCTCAAAACCAAAACCGCTGACGAACCTGACTTTCCTGCCGATTTGAGCCAGTGCGAGCTCTTCGAAAACCTCTTTCATACAACATGGGTCACCGGCTGTGTGCCACACTTCACTAATCACATTTGAAGCCAACTTGGGTGGTTGGGTAGTGAACGGTCGAATGAATCGGGCTGGCTGAGCTGAGGGAATAGCGCTCAAAACCAAAACCGCTGACGAACCTGACTTTCCTGCCGATTTGAGCCAGTGCGAGCTCTTCGAAAACCTCTTTCATACAACATGGGTCACCGGCTGTGTGCCACACTTCACTAATCACATTTGAAGCCAACTTGGGTGGTTGGGTAGTGAACGGTCGAATGAATCGGGCTGGCTGAGCTGAGGGAATAGCGCTCAAAACCAAAACCGCTGACGAACCTGACTTTCCTGCCGATTTGAGCCAGTGCGAGCTCTTCGAAAACCTCTTTCATACAACATGGGTCACCGGCTGTGTGCCACACTTCACTAATCACATTTGAAGCCAACTTGGGTGGTTGGGTAGTGAACGGTCGAATGAATCGGGCTGGCTGAGCTGAGGGAATAGCGCTCAAAACCAAAACCGCTGACGAACCTGACTTTCCTGCCGATTTGAGCCAGTGCGAGCTCTTCGAAAACCTCTTTCATACAACATGGGTCACCGGCTGTGTGCCACACTTCACTAATCACATTTGAAGCCAACTTGGGTGGTTGGGTAGTGAACGGTCGAATGAATCGGGCTGGCTGAGCTGAGGGAATAGCGCTCAAAACCAAAACCGCTGACGAACC